>NC_088218.1:18165801-18195801 GCF_036934945.1 Oncorhynchus masou masou
ACAAGTTGCATAATAAGTTGCATGGACTCACTCTCCATGCAAATATAGTGTTTATCATGATTTTGGAATGACTACCTCATCTCTGCAAGGTCCCTCAGTCGGGCAGTGAATTCCAAACACAAATTCAACCACAAAGACCAGAGAAGTGTTCCAATGCCTCGAAAAGAAGGGCGCCTATTGGTAGATGGGTAAAAAAAAACTAAACAGACATGGAATATCCCTTTGAGGATGGTGAAGTTATTAATTACACTTTGAATGGAAACCTCGAAGGGATTTCACAATGAGGCCAATGGTGACTTGAAAACAGTTACAGAGTTTAATGGCTGTGATAGGAGGAAACTGAGGATGGATCAACAACATTGTAGTTACTCCACAATACGAACCTAAATGACAGAGAGAAAAGAAGGAAGCCTGTACAGAATACAAATATTCTAAAACGTGCACCCTGTTTGCAACAAGGAACTAAAGTATAACTGCAAAAAATGTGGCAGAGCAATTCACTTTTTGTCCTGAATACAAAGTGTTATGTTTGGGGCAAATCCCGAGTGGCTCCCGTGTGGTGCGGCAATCTAAGGCACTGCATCTCAGTGCAAGAGGCGTCACTACAGTAACTGGTTCAAATCCAGGCTGTATCACATCCGGCCATGATTGGGAGCCCCATAGGGCGGTGCACAATTGGCCCAGCGTCGTCTGGGTTTGGCCGGAGTAGGCCGTGATTCTAAATAAGAATTTGTTCTTAACTGGCTTGCCTAGTTTAAAAAAAGGTTCAATAAAAATATATTTTTTAAATGTAATCCAAGACCACACATTACTGAATATACTTCATATTTTCAAGCATAGTGGTGGCTGCATCATGTTATGGGAATGCTTGTTATCATTAAGGACTGGAGAGTTTTTCAGCATAAAAAAATACATGGAATGGAGGTAAGCACAGTCAAAATCCTAGAGTAAAACCTGGTTCAGTCTGCTTTCCACCAGTCACTGAGATATGAATTCACCTTTCAGCAGGACAATAACCTAAAACAAGGCCAAATCTACACTGGAGTAGCTTACCAATAAGACAGTGAATGTTCCTGAGAGGCCGAGGTACAGTTTTGACTTAAATCTACTTGAAAATCTACAGCAAGACCTGAAAATGATTGTCTAGCAATGATCAACAACCAATTTCACAGATTTTGACAAGAATAATGGGCACATGTTGCACAATCCAGGTGTGGAAAGTTTTTAGAGACCTTTTAACCCAGAAAGACTGAGCTGTAATCGCTGCCTAATTTGATTCTACAAAGTATTTACTAACGGGTGTGAATACTTATGTAAATTTGATATTTCTATATTTGATTTTCAAGAAATTAGCAAAAATGTCTAAAAACCTGTTTTTACTTTGTCATTGTGGTGTTGTGTGTAGACTGATTTAATCAACTTCAAATTCAGGCTGTAACACAACAAAACGTGGAATAAGTCAAGGGGGTATGAATACTTTCTGAAGGCACCGTACATGGAGAGTAAAATGCTTACAAATATCAGTGTAATATGGGCCACTTTGCCCCCAACAGACCATATATTGATGGTAATATAATACTCAATGTCAGCAACTTCAAAATATGTCACGCAACAGTTTTCTGGATCCTTTCAGATGCCTTTCACAATCACTGAAAACTGCTGTCACACCAAAACAGCCCATATTTACACCTCACACACACACAGACGGATGCACACACACACTCCCACTACTTGTATTTATGACATTAGAGCAGTGTGCCAGGGGACTATTGGTATTTTCTCTCTGTTAATCAATGTCTCCATTTTGATTGATCACCTTAACTGTAATTATTTATTGAAAGATGGAAACGGGGATAATAAAAAAAATAATAAAATGGTGGTGACGGAATGAAAACGCTGATCCCACGGGAAGAGAAGGTTAAAGAACGAGAGAGAAAGAGAGAGTGGAAGAGAGATAGAAAAAGAGAGAGTGGAAGAGAGATAGAAAAAGAGAGAGTGGAAGAGAGATAGAAAAAGAGAGAGTGGAAGAGAGATAGAAAAAGAGAGAGTGGAAGAGAGATAGAAAAAGAGAGAGTGGAAGAGAGATAGAAAAAGAGAGAGTGGAAGAGAGATAGAAAAAGAGAGAGAGGAAGAGAGATAGAAAAAGAGAGAGAGGAAGAGAGATAGAAAAAGAGAGAGTGGAAGAGAGATAGAAAAAGATAGAAAAAGAGAAAGAAGAGAGAGAGGAGAAGAGATAGAAAAAGAGAGAGAGGAAGAGAGATAGAAAAAGAGAGAGTGGAAGAGAGATAGAAAAAGAGAGAGTGGAAGAGAGATAGAAAAAGAGAGAGGAAGAGAGATAGAAAAAGAGAGTGGAAGAGAGATAGAAAAAGAGAGAGAGAGAGATAGAAGAGAGATAGAAAAAGAGAGAGTGGAAGAGAGATAGAAAAAGAGAGAGAGTGGAAGAGAGATAGAAAAAGAGAGAGTGGAAGAGAGATAGAAAAAGAGAAGAGATAGAAAAGAAGAGAGATAGAAAAAGAGAGAGTGGAAGAGAGATAGAAAAAGAGAGAGTGGAAGAGAGATAGAAAAAGAGAGTGGAAGAGAGATAGAAAAAGAGAAGAAAGAGAGAAGAGATAGAAAAAGAGAGAGAAAGTGGAAGAGAGATGGAGAAAGAAAAGAGAGTGGAAGAGAGATAGAAAAAGAGAGAGTGGAAGAGAGATAGAGAAAGAGAAAAGAGATAGAGAGAGTGGAAGAGATAGAAAAAGAGGAAGGAAGAGATAGAAAAAGAGAGAGTGGAAGAGAGATAGAAAAAGAGAGTGGAAGAGAGATAGAAAAAGAGAGAGAGAAAGAAGAGATAGAAAAAGAGAGAGTGGAAGAGAGATAGAAAAAGAGAGAGAGATGAAGAGAGATAGAAAAAGAGAAGAGATAGGAAGAGAGATAGAAAAAGAGAGTGGAAGAGAGATAGAAAAAGAGAAGATAGAAAAAGAGAGAGTGGAAGAGAGATAGAAAAAGAGAGAAGAGATAGAAGAGAAGATAGAAAAGAAAGAGAAGAAGAGAGAGAGAGAGAAAAAGAGATAGAAAAAGTGGAAGAGATAGAAAAAGAGAGAGTGGAAGAGATAGAAAAGAGAGAGGAAGAAGAGATAGAAAAAGAGAGAGTGGAAGAGAGATAGAAAAAGAGAGTGGAAGAGAGATAGAAAAAGAGAGAGTGGAAGAGATAGAAAAAGAGAGTGGAAGAGAGATGAAAAAAGAGAGTGGAAGAGAGATAGAAAAAGAGAGAGTGGAAGAGAGATAGAAAAGAAGAGAGAAGTGGAAGAGAAGATAGAAAAAGAGAGAGTGGAAGAGATAGATAGAAAAAGAGAGAGGAAGTGTGGAAGAGAGATAGAAAAAGAGAGAAGAGAGATAGAAAAAGAAGTGGAAGAGATAGATAGAGAAAGAGAGTGGAAGAAGAGATAGAAAAAGAGAAGAGTGGAAGAGGAAGATAGAAAAGAGAGAGTGGAAGAGAGATGAGAAAAGTGGAGAGAGGAAGAGAGATAGAAAAAGAGAGAGTGGAAGAGAGATAGAAAAGAGAAAAGAGAGAGTGGAAGAGATAGAAAAAGAGAGAGTGGAAGAGAGAGATAGAAAAGAGAGTGGAAGAGATAGAAAATAGAGAGAGTGGAAGAGATAGAAAAAGAGAGTGGAAGAGAGAGAAAAAGAAGAGAGATAGAAAAGAGAGAGAGTGGAAGAGAGATAGAAAAGAGAGTGGAAGAGAGATAGAAAAGAGAGAGAGGAAAAAGAGAGATAAGAAAGAGTGGAAGAGAGATAGAAAAAGAGAGAGTGGAAGAGAGTGAAAAGAGAGAGTGGAAGAGAGATAGAAAAAGAGAGTGGAAGAGATAGAAAAAGAGTGGAAGAGAGATAGAAAAGAAGAGAGGAAGAGATAGAAAAAGAGTGGAAGAGATAGAAAAAGAGAGAGTGGAAGAGAGAGAAAGAGAGAAAGTGGAAGAGAGATAGAAATGAAAAAGAGAGAGGAAGAGAAGATAGAAAAAGAGAGAGGAAGAGAGATAGAAAAAGAGTGGAAGAGGAAGAGAGAGAAAGAGAGAAGAAAAAGAGAGTGGAAGAGAGATAGAAAAGAGAGAGTGGAAGAGAGATAAAAAAAAAGAGAGGGAAGAGAGATAGAAAAAGAGAGTAGAAAAAGAAGGAAGAAAAGAGTGTGGAAGATAGGAAGAAGAAGAAAAAGAGAGAGTGGAAGAGAGATAGAAAAAGAGAGGAAGTGGAAGAGATAGAAAAAGAGTGGAAGAGAGTGGAAGAGATAGAAAAAGAGAGAGTGGAAGAGAGATAGAAAAAGAGAGAGTGGAAGAGAGATAGAAAAAGAGAGAGTGGAAGAGAGATAGAAAAAGAGAGAGTGGAAGAGATAGAAAAAGAGAGAAGAGATGGAAGAAGAGATAGAAAAAGAGAGTGGAAGAGAGATAGAAAAAGAGAAAGAGATAGAAAAAGAGAGAGTGGAAGAGAGATAGAAAAAGAGAGAGAGAAAGAGAGATAGAAAAAGAGAGTGGAAGAGAGATAGAAAAAGAGAGTGGAAGAGATAGAAAAGAGAGAGTGGAAGAGAGATAGAAAAAGAGAGAGAAGAGATAGAAAGAAAGAAGAGGAAGAGATAGAAAAAGAGAGAGTGGAAGAGAGATAGAAAAAGAGAGTGGAAGAGAGATAGAAAAAGAGAGAGTGGAAGAGAGATAGAAAAAGAGAGAGTGGAAGAGAGATAGAAAAAAAGAGAGAGTGGAAGAGATAGAAAGAAAAGAGAGAGTGGAAGAAAAAAAAAGAGAGTGGAAGTGGAAGAGAGATAGAAAAAGAGAGAGAGGAAGAGAGATAGAAAAAGAGAGAGTGGAAGAGAGATAGAAAAAGAGAGAGTGGAAGAGAGATAGAAAAGAGAGAGTGGAAGAGAGAGAAAAAGAGAGAGTGGAAGAGAGATAGAAAAGAAGAGAGGAAGAGATAGAAAAAGAGAGTGGAAGAGAGATAGAAAAAGAGAGAGTGGAAGAGAGATAGAAAAAAAGAGAGAGTGGAAGAGAGATAGAAAAAGAGAGTGAGAGATGGAAGAGAGAGTGGAAGAGATAGAAAAAGAGAGAAAAGAGAGAGAAAAAGTGGAAGAGAGAAAAAGAGAGAGTGGAAGAGATAGAAAAAGAGAGTGGAGGAAGAGATAGAAAAGAGAGAGTGGAAGAGATAGAAAGAGAGGAAGAGAGAGAAGAGAAGAAGAGATAGAAAAAGAGAAGAAGAGATAGAAAAAGAGATAGAAAAAGAGAGAGGAAGAGAGATAGAAAAAGAGAGAGTGGAAGAGATAGAAAAAGAGAGAGAGGAAGAGAGATAGAAAAAGAGAGAGTGGAAGAGAGATAGAAAAAGAGAGAGAGGAAGAGAGATAGAAAAAGAGAGAGTGGAAGAGAGATAGAAAAAGAGAGAGAGGAAGAGAGATAGAAAAAGAGAGAGTGGAAGAGAGATAGAAAAAGAGAGGAAGAGATGGAAAAGGAAGAGAGATGAAAAGATAGAGAGAGGGAAGAGATAGAAAAAGAGAGAGTGGAAGAGATAGAAAAGAGAAAAAGAGTGGAAGAGAGATAGAAAAGAGTGGAAGAGAGATAGAAAAAGAGAGTGGAAGAGAGATAGAAAAAGAGAGTGGAAGAGAGATAGAAAAAGAGAGAGTGGAAGAGAGATAGAAAGAGTGGAAGAGATAGAAAAAGAGAAAGAAGAGAGATAGAAAAGAGAGAGGAAGAGAGATGGAAGAGAAGAGAGATAGAAAAAGAGAGGATAGAGTGAAAAAGAGAGAGTGGAAGAGAGATAGAAAAAGAGAGAGTGGAAGAGAGATAGAAAAAAAGAGGAAAGAGAGATAGAAAAAGAGAGAGTGGAAGAGAGATAGAAAAAGAGAGAGTGGAAGAGAGATAGAAAAAGAGAAAGAGTGAGAGAAAAAGAGAGTGGAAGAGAGATAGAAAAAGAGAGAGAAGAGAGATAGAAAAAGAGAGAGTGGAAGAGATAGAAAAAGAGAGTGGAAGAGAGATAGAAAAAGAGAGAGTGGAAGAGAGATAGAAAAAGAGGAAGAGATAGAGAAAGAAGAGAGGATAGAAAAAGAGAGAGTGGAAGAGAGATAGAAAAAGAGAGTGGAAGTGGAAGAGAGATAGAAAAAGAGAGAGAGTGGAAAAAAAGAGAGAGTGGAAGAGATAGAAAAGAGAGAGGAAGAGAGATAGAAAAAGAGAGAGTGGAAGAGAGATAGAAAAAGAAAGGAAGAGAGATGGAGTGGAAGAGAGATAGAAAAAGAGAGTGGAAGAGAGATAGAAAAGAGAGAGATGGAAGAGATAGAAAAAGAGATGGAAGAGATAGAAAAAGGAAGAGAGTGGAAGAGAGATAGAAAAAGAGAGAGTGGAAGAGAGATAGAAAAAGAGAGAGTGGAAGAGAGATAGAAAAAGAGAGAGTGGAAGAGAGATAGAAAAAGAGAGAGTGGAAGAGAGATAGAAAAAGAGAGAGTGGAAGAGAGATAGAAAAAGAGAGAGTGGAAGAGATAGAAAAAGAGAGAAGAGAGATGGAAGAGATAGAAAAAGAGAGAGTGGAAGAGAGATAGAAAAAAGAGAGAAAAAGAGAGTGGAAGAGAGATAGAAAAAGAGAGTGGAAGAGATAGAAAAAGAGAGTGGAAGAGAGATAGAAAAAGAGAGAGTGGAAGAGATAGAAAAAGAGAGTGGAAGAGAGATAGAAAAAGAGAGAGGAAAGAGAGATAGAAAAAGAAAAAGAGAGGAAGAGAGATAGATGGAAGAGAGATAGAAAAAGAGAGAGTGGAAGAGAGATAGAAAAAGAGAGTGGAAGAGAGATAGAAAAAGAGAGAGTGGAAGAGATGAAAAAGAGAGAGTGGAAGAGAGATAGAAAAAGAGAGAAGAGATAGAGATGGAAGAAAAGAGATAGAAAGAGAGATAGAAAAAGAGAAGAAGAGATAGAAAAAGAGAGAGTGGAAGAGAGATAGAAAAAGAGAGAGTGGAAGAGAGATAGAAAAAGAGAGAGGAAGGAAGAGAGATGAAAAAGAGAAGAGAGTGGAAGAGAGATAGAAAAAGAGAGAGTGGAAGAGAGATAGAAAAAGAAAGAAGAGAGATGAGAGTGGAAGAGATAGAAAAAGAGAGAGTGGAAGAGAGATAGAAAAAGAGAGTGGAAGAGAGATAGAAAAAGAGAGAGTGGAAGAGAGAGATAGAAAAAGAGAGTGGAAGAGAGATAGAAAAAGAGAGATAGAGATAAAGAAAAGAGAGAGAGAGTGGAAGAGAGATAGAAAAAGAGAGAGTGGAAGAGATAGAAAAAGAGAGAGAAGAGAGATAGAAAAAGAGAGTGGAAGAGAGATAGAAAAAGAGAGAGTGGAAGAGAGATAGAAAAAGAGAGAAGAGAGAAGAGAGATAAGAGATAAAAAAGAGAGATAGGAAGAGAAGAGAGATAGAAAAGAGAGAAGTGGAAGAAGAGATAGAAAAAGAGAGAGATGGAAGAGAGATAGAAAAAGAGAGAGTGGAAGAGAGATAGAAAAAGAGAGAGTGGAAGAGAGATAGAAAAAGAGAGAGTGGAAGAGAGATGGAAGAAAAAGAAGAAGAGATAGAAAAAGAGAGAGTGGAAGAGAGATAGAAAAAGAGAGTGGAAGAGAGATAGAAAAAGAAGAGAAGAGTGGAAGAGAGATAGAAAAAGAGAGAGTGGAAGAGAGATGGAGAAAAAGAGAGATAGAGAGAGAGAGGAAGAGAGATAGAAAAGAGAGAGTGGAAGAGAGATAAAAAGAGAGAGTGGAAGAGAGATAGAAAAAGAGAGAGAGAAGAAGAGAGATAGGAAGAAGAGATAGAAAAGAGAGAGAAGAGAGATAGAAAAAGAAAGAGAGATAGAAAAAGAGAGTGGAAGAGAGATAGAAAAAGAGAGAGTGGAAGAGATAGAAAAAGAGAGTGGAAGAGTGGAAGAGAGATAGAAAAAGAGAGAGTGGAAGAGAGATAGAAAAAGAGAGAAGAAGAGATAGAAAAAGAGAGTGGAAGAAGAGAGATAGAAAAAGGAAGAGAGATAGAAAAAGAAGAGTGGAAGAGATAGAAAAAGAGAGAGGAAGAGAGATAGAAAAAGAGAGAGTGGAAGAGAGATAGAAAAAGAGAGAGTGGAAGAGAGATAGAAAAAGAGAGAGTGGAAGAGAGATAGAAAAAGAGAGTGGAGAGGAAAAAGAGATAAGAAAGATAGAAAAAGAGAGTGTGGAAGAGATAGAAAAAGAGTGGAGAGAGGAAAGAGAGATAGAAAAAAAGAGAGAGTGGAAGAGATAGAAAAAGAGAGAGGGAAGAGAGATAGAAAAAGAGAGAGAGAGATGAAAAGAGAAGAGAAGATAGAAAAAGAGAGAGGAAGAGAGATAGAAAAAGAGAGTGGAAGAGAGATAGAAAAAGAAGTGGAAGAGAGATAGAAAAAGAGAGTGGAAGAGATAGAAAAAGAGAGAGGGAAGAGAGATAGAAAAAAAAAGAGAGAGTGGAAGAGATAGAAAAAGAGAGTGGAAGAGAGATAGAAAAGAGAGAGAGAAAGAGATAGAAAAAGAGAGAGTGGAAGAGAGATAGAAAAAGAGAGTGGAAGAGAGATAGAAAAAGAGAGAGAGTGGAAGAGAGATAGAAAAAGAGAGAGTGGAAGAGAGATAGAAAAAGAGAGATGGAAGAGAGATAGAAAAGAGAGTGGAAGAGAGATAGAAAAAGAGAGAAGAGAGAGAAAAAAGAGGAGAGGAAGAGATAGAAGAAGAGATAGAAAAAGAGAGTGGAAGAGAGATAGAAAAAGAGAGAGAGATGGAAGAGATAGAAAAAGAGAAGAGAGAAAAAAGAAAGAGATAGAAAAAGAGAGTGGAAGAGATAGAAAAAGAGAGTGGAAGAGATAGAAAAAGAGAGAGAGTGGAGAGAGATAGAAAAAGAGAGTGGAAGAGAGATAGAAAAAGAGAGAGTGGAAGAGATAGAAAAAGAGAGAAGAGTGAAAAAGATAGAAAAGAGAGATGGAAGAGAGAGAAGAGAAAGAGAGTGGAGAGATAGAAAAGAGAGAGTGGAAGAGAGAAAAAGAGAGAGTGGAAGAGAGATAGAAAAAGAGAGAGTGGAAGAGAGAAAAGAAGTGGAGAGAAGAAAAAGAGAGTGGAAGAGAGATAGAAAAAGAGTGGAAGAGAGATAGAAAAAGAGAGAGTGGAAGAGATAGAAAAAGAGAGAGTGGAAGAGAGATAGAAAGAGAGAGTGGAAGAAGAGATAGAAAAAGAGAGAGTGGAAGAGATAGAAAAAGAAAGTGGAAGAGAGAAGAGATAGAAAAAGAAGAGAGAGAAGGAAGAGATAGAAAAAGAGAGAGTGGAAGAGAGAAGAGATAGAAAAAGAGAGAGAGGAAGAGAGATAGAAAAAGAGAGAGGAAGAGAGATAAAAAAGAGAGTGGAAGAGAGATAGAAAAAGAGAGAGTGGAAGAGAGATAGAAAAAGAGAGAGTGGAAGAGAGATAGAAAAAGAGAGAGTGGAAGAGATAGAAAAAGAGAGAGTGGAAGAGAGATAGAAAAAGAAGAGATGGAAGAGAAGAAATAGAGAGAGTGGAAGAGAGATAAAAAAGAGAGTGGAAGAGAGATAGAAAAAGAGAGAGTGGAAGAGAGATAGAAAAGAGGAAGAGAGATAGAAAAAGAGAAGAGAGATAGAAAAAGAGAGAGTGGAAGAGATAGAAAAAGAGAGAGAAGAGAGATAGAGAGAGTGGAAGAGATAGAAAAAGAGAGAGTGAAGAGAGATAGAAAAAGAGAGAGTGGAAGAGAGATAGAAAAAGAGAGAGTGGAAGAGAGATAGAAAAGAGAAGAGAGATGGAAGAGAGGAAGAGATAGAAAAAGAGAGAGTGGAAGAGAGATAGAAAAAGAGAGGAAGAGAGATGAAAAGAGAGTGGAAGAGGAAAAAGAGAGATAAAGAAAAGAAAAAGAGAGAGGGAAGAGATAGAAAAAGAGAGAGTGGAAGAGATAGAAAAAGAGGAAGAGTGGAAGAGAAGATAGAAAAAGAGAGTGGAAGAGAGATAGAAAAAAAGAGAGAGTGGAAGAGAGATAGAAAAAGAGAGAGGAAGAGAAGAAAGATGGAAGAAAAAAAGAGAGAGAGAGAGAGATAGAAAAGAGAAAAAGAGAGAGTGGAAGAGAGAGATAGAGGAAGAGAGTGTGGAAGAGAGATAGAAAAAGAGAGAGTGGAAGAAGAGATAGAAAAAGAGAGAGTGGAAGAGAGATAGAAAAAGAGAGTGGAAGAGATGGAAGAAGAGATAGAAAAGAGAGTGGAAGAGAGATAGAAAAAGAGAGAAGTGGAAGAGAGATAGAAAAAGAGAGAGTGGAAGAGAGATAGAAAAAGAGAGAAGAGGAAGAGAGATAAAAAAGTGGAAGAGATAGAAAAGAGAGAGTGGAAGAGAGATAGAAAAAGAGAGAGGAAGAGAGATAGAAAAAGAGAGAGTGGAAGAGAGATAAGAAAGAGAGTGGAAGAGAGATAGAAAAAGAGAGAGTGGAAGAGAGATAGAAAAAGAGAGAGAGGAAGAGAGATAGAAAAAGAGAGAAGAGATAGAAAAAGAGAGAGTGGAAGAAGAGATAGAAAAAGAGAGAGTGGAAGAGAGATAGAAAAAGAGAGTGGAAGAGATAGAAAAAGGAAGAGAGATAGAAAAAGAGAGAGTGGAAGAGAGATAGAAAAAGAGAGAGAGGAAGAGATAGAAAAGGAAGAAGAGATAGAAAAAGAGAGAGGGAAGAGAGATAGAAAAGAAAAAGAGAGTGGAAGAGAGATAGAAAAAGAGAGTGGAGAGATGAGAAAGAGAGAGAAGAGATAAAAAAGAGAGAGTGGAAGAGAGATAGAAAAAGAGAGTGGAAGAGATAGTGGAAGAGAGATAGAAAAAGAAGAAGAGAGTGGAAGAGAGATAGAAAAAGAGAGAGTGGAAGAGATAGAAAAAAAAGAGAGAGTGGAAGAGAGATAGAAAAAGAGAGAAGAGGAAAAAGAGAGAGGGAGAGATAGAAAAGAGAGTGGAAGAGAGATAGAAAAGAGAGAGTGGAAGAGAGATAGAAAAAGAGAGAGTGGAAGAGAGAAAAAGAGAAGTGGAAGAGAAAAAAGAAGGAGAGAGATGAAAAAGAGAGAGATAGAAAAAGAGAGAGGAAGAGATAGAAAAAGAGAGAGTGGAAGAGAGATGGAAGAGAGATAGAAAAAGAGAGAGAGGGAAGAGAGATAGAAAAAGAGAGAGTGGAAGAGAGATAGAAAAAGAGAGAGGAAGAGAAAGAAGAGAGATAGAAAAAGAGAGGAAGAAGAGAGATAGAAAAGAGAGAGAGTGGAAGAGAGATAGAAAAGAGAAAAAAAGAGAGAGAGAGGAGAGAGATAGAAAAAGAGAGTGGAAGAGAGATAGAAAAAGAGAGAGTGGAAGAGAGATAGAAAAAGAGAGTGGAAGAGATAGAAAAAGAGAGGAAGGAAGAGAGAGTGGAAGAGAGATAGAAAAAGAAAAGAGATAGAAAAGAGAGAGGGAAGAGATAGAAAAAGAGAGAAGAGATGAAAAGTGGAAGAGAGATAGAAAAAGAGTGGAAGAGATAGGAAGAAGATAGAAAAAGAGTGGAAGAGTGGAAGAGTGGAAAAGATAGAAAGAGAGATAGAAAAAGAGAGTGGAAGAGAGATAGAAAAAGAGAGAGTGGAAGAGAGAAAAGAGAAGAGTGGAAGAGATAGAAAAAGAGAGAGAAAGAGAGATAGAAAAGAGTGGAAGAGATAGAAAAAGGAAGAGAGATAGAAAAAGAGAGAAGTGGAAGAGATAGAAAAAGAGAGAGGAAGGAAGAGAGATAGAAAAAAAAAGAGAGTGGAAGAGAGATAGAAAAAGAGAGAAGAAGAGATAGAAAAAGAGAGTGGAAGAGAGAGATAGAAAAAGAGAGAGTGGAAGAGAGATAGAAAAAGAGAGTGGAAGAGAGATGGAAGAGAGATAGAAAAAGAGAGAGGAAGAGAGATAGAAAAAGAAGAGTAGGAAGAAGAGAGATAGAAAAAGAGAGATGAAGAGAGATAGAAAAAGAGAGAGGGAAGAGAGATAGAAAAAGAGATGTGGAAGAGATGGAGAGAGGAAGATAGAAAAAGAGAGAGAGGAAGAGAGATAGAAAAAGAGAAAAAGAGAGAGGAAGAGAAGAGATAGAAAAAGAGAGAGTGGAAGAGAGATAGAAAAGAGAGTGGAAGAGAGATGGAAGAGAGATAGAAAAGAGAGAGTGGAAGAGAGATAGAAAAAGAGAGAGTGGAAGGATAGAAAAGAGAGAGTGGAATAGAGATAGAAAAAGAGAGAGGAAGAGATAGAAAAGAGAGTGGAAGAGAGATAGAAAAAGAGAGTGGAAGAGAGATAGAAAAGAGAGTGAGAGAGATGAAAAATAGAAAAAAAGAGAGAGGGAAGAGATAGATAGAAAAAGAGATAGAGTGGAAGAGATAGAAAAGAGAGGAAGAGAGATAGAAAAAGAGAGAGTGGAAGAGAGATAGAAAAAGAGAGAGAGGAGAGATAGAAAGAAAGGAAGAGAGAGAAAGAGAGATAGAAAAAGAGAAGTGGAAGAAGAGATAGAAAAAGAGAGAGGAAGAGAGATAGAAAAAGAGTGGAAGAGAGATGGAAGAGAGATAGAAAAAGAGAGTGGAAGAGATAGAAAAAGAGAGGAAGAGTGGAGATAGAAAAAGAGAGAGAGGAAGAAGAGATAGAAAAAGAGAGTGTGGAAGAGAGATAGAAAAAGAGAGAGGGAAGAGAGATAGAAAAAGAGAGAGGAAGAGAGATAGAAAAGAGAGAGTGGAAGAGATAGAAAAAGAGAGAGAAGAGAGATAGAAAAAGAAGAGTGGAAGAGAGAAGAAAAAGAGAGAGGAAGAGAGATAGAAAAAGAGAGAGGGAAGAGAGATAGAAAAAGAGTGGAAGAGAGATGAAAAAGAAGAGAGAAGAGATAGAAAAAGAGAGTGGAAGAGAGATAGAAAAGAGTGGAAGAGATAGAAAAGAGAGGAAAGAGAGAGATGAGAGAATGGAAGAGGAGTGGAAGATGGAAGAGAAAGAAAAAGAGAGAGAAGAGATGGAAGAGAGTGGAAGAGATAGAAAAGTGGAGAGAGAGTGGAAGAGAGATAGAAAAAAGAGAGAGTGGAAGAGAGATAGAAAAAGAGAGAGTGGAAGAGATAGAAAAGAGAGAGGAAGAGAGATAGAAAAAGAGAGTGGAAGAGAGATGAAAGAGAGAAGAGGAAGAGAAGAGAGATAGAAAAGAGAGAGAGTGGAAGAGAGATAGAAAAGAGAGAGAGATGGAAGAGAGATAGAAAAGAGAAGAGATAGAAAAGAGAGAGTGGAAGAGATAGAAAAAGAGAGAGGGAAGAGAGATGGAAGAGGATAGAAAAAGAAAGAGAGTGGAAGAGATAGAAAAAGAGAGATGGAAGAGAAAAAAAGAGAGAGAGGAAGAGAGATGAAAAAGAAGAGAGATAGAAAAAAGAGAGAGTGGAAGAGAGATAGAAAAAGAGAGAGTGGAAGAGAGATAGAAAAAGAGAGAGTGGAAGAGAGATAGAAAAAGAGAGAGTGGAAGAGAGATAGAAAAAGAGAGAGGGAAGAGATAGAAAAAGAGAGTGGAAGAGAGATAGAAAAAGAGAGAGGAAGAGAGATAGAAGAGAGATGGAAGAGAAAGAGAGAGGAAGAGAGATAGAAAAAGAGAGTGTGGAAGAGAGATAGAAAAAGAGAGAGTGGAAGAGAGATAGAAAAAGAGAAGAGATGAAAAGAGAGAGAAGAGAGATAGAAAAGAGTGGAAGAGAGATAGAAAAAGAGAGAGAGGAAGAGAGATAGAAAAAGAGAGAGTGGAAGAGAGATAGAAAAAGAGAGAGTGGAAGAGAGATAGAAAAAGAGAGAGTGGAAGAGAGATAGAAAAAGAGATAGTGGAAGAGAGATAGAAAAAGAGAGAGTGGAAGAGAGATAGAAAAAGAGAGAGTGGAAGAGAAAAAAGAGATAGAAAAGAGAGAGTGGAAGAGAAGATAGAAAAAGAGAGAGTGGAAGAGAGATAGAAAAAGAGATAGAAAAAGAAAGGAAGAGAGAGATAGAAAAAGAAAGAGAGAGAGAGTGGAAGAGATAGAAAAGTGAGAGAGTGGAAGAGAGATAGAAAAGAGAGATAAGAAAAAAAGAGAGTGGAAGGAAGAAGAGATATAAAAAGAGAGAGTGGAAGAGAGATAGAAAAAGAGAGAGTGGAAGAGAGATAGAAAAAGAGAGAGAGGAAGAGAGATAGAAAAAGAGAGAGGAAGAGAGATAGAAAAAGAGAAGAGAGAGGAAGAGATAGGAAGAGAGATAGAAAAAGAGAGAGTGGAAGAGAGAAAAATAGAAAAGAGAGAGTAAGAAAAAAAGAGAGAGGAAGAGAGATAGAAAAAGAGAGAGTGGAAGAGAGATAGAAAAAGAGAGAGAGGGAAGAGATAGAAAAAGAGAGAGTGGAAGAGAGATAGAAAAAGAGAGAAGTGGAAGAGAGAAGAGAAAAAAAAGAGAGAAGAGAGATAGAAAAAGAGAGAGTGGAAGAGAGATAGAAAAAGAGAGAGTGGAAGAGAGATAGAAAAAGAGAGTGGAAGAGAGATAGAAAAAGAGAGAGAGGAAGAGAGATAGAAAAAGAGAGAGTGGAAGAGAGATAGAAAAAGAGAGTGGAAGAGAGAGAGAAGAGAGATAGAAAAAGAGAGAGTGGAAGAGAGATAGAAAAGAGAGAGAGAAAAAGAAGTGGAAGAGATGGAAGAGAGATAGAAAAAGAGAGTGGAAGAGAGATAGAAAAGAAAAGAGAGAGTGGAAGAAGAGAGATAGAAAAAGAGAGAGTGGAAGAGAGATAGAAAAGAGTAAGAAAAAAAAGAGTGGAAGAGAGATAGGAAGAAGAGATGATAGAAAAGAGAGAAGAGAGATGGAAGAGAGATAGAAAAAGAGAGAGAGGAAGAGAGATAGAAAAAGAGAGAGTGGAGAGGAGAGAGATAGAGAAAGAGAGAAGAGAGATAGAAAAAGAGAGAAGAGAGATAGAAAAGGAGAAGAAGAGATAGAAAAAGAAGAAGAGATAGAAAAAGAGATAGAAAAAGAGAGAGTGGAAGAGATAGGAAGATAGAAAAAGAGAGAGAGAAGAGAAAAAGAGATAGAAAAAGAGAGAGTGGAAGAAGAAGAGATAGAAAAAGAGAGAGAAAGAGAGATAGAAAAAGAGAGAGTGGAAGAGAGATAGAAAAAGAAGAGTGGAAGAGAGATAGAAAAAGAGAGAGTGGAAGAGAGATAGAAAAAGAGAGAGTGGAAGAGAGATAGAAAAAGAGAGAGAGCAATATAACGAGTGAAAGAAGGAGGGATAGAAAGAAAAGGCACTTGATAAAAAGTTTCACTTTCATACACATTCTTTTCTCCATAAAATATTTGATTTATCTTGACTAGTTCACTCCTAAACAACCTTCCTTTTTATTTTCTGTTATCTGTCCTCTGTGTATCCTGCCGGCTGGATAATGTCATATTCATACAAATACGGCATATGTCTGTCTCTGTGTGTGTGTGTGTGTGTGTGTGTGTGTGTGTGTGTGTGTGTGTGTGTGTGTGTGTGTGTGTGTGTGTGTGTGTGTGTGTGTGTGTGTGTGTGTGTGTGTGTGTGTGTGTGTGTTTGCAGTGCTGCTCCATAGTCACAAGGCCCAGCATAGGATGCTTTATAGTAATGTATCTATACAAACAGGGCTTTACTGTTACCAAACAATAGCTCACGCTTTCTCTATCCCTATTTCTCTCCTTGCCCAGCTCTCCTTCTCTCTGTTGTCAACATAAAACTGAATGAAATCTTATTTACAGTGAAGTCAGAGTGAACACATTATACAGCCACATGCCCCATGGAGAAATAGAGGAAGGGAGAGGGACATGCATAGAGAGAGGCATGGAGGTGATGATGATGATGGAAGGAGAGGTTGCATCAACCCCCCACCAGGAGAGGGAGAGAAGGTCACGTAAAGGAGAGGGGAGAGGAAGAAAACAAGGGAAGTGCAGAGAGAAGCGTGCAGTCACATCACTGACATTAAGAGGGAGAGGGAGAGCTGGGTGAGAGGGAGAGAGAGAGCGATTGCACATGGGTTGAATGTTGAACTCCGATTTGAATCCCCTGTGTGTATCAGATGGTGTGTGGGGTTACAAAAAAAGAATGGAAGGAAACGTGAGTGAGTGCCATTAGACCTTCTGTGTGTACGTTCTCTCTCTCTCTCTCTCTCTCTCTCTCTCTATCGCTCCATTTAAAACAGGGCAGCAATGATATCAGATGTCACCCCACTCGAACAAAGAGTCGTGGTCATATGAGTCTCCTACCATTAAACTGACAGGGTTTCCCATATGAGTCTCCTACCATTAAACAGACAGGGTTTCCCATATGAGTCTTCCACCATTATACAGACCGGGTTTCCCATACGAGTCTCCTACCATTAAACAGACCAGGTTTCCCATACGAGTCTCCTATCATTAAACAGACCAGGTTTCCCATACGAGTCTCCTACCATTATACAGACCGGGTTTCCCATATGAGTCTTCCACCATTATACAGACCGGGTTTCCCATACGAGTCTCCTACCATTAAACAGACCAGGTTTCCCATACGAGTCTCCTACCATTATACAGACCAGGTTTCCCATACGAGTCTCCTACCATTAAACAGACCAGGTTTCCCATATGAGTCTCCCACCATTATACAGACCAGGTATTCCATATGAGTCTCCCACCATTATACAGACCAGGTATTCCATATGAGTCTCCTACCATTATACAGACCAGGTTTCCCATACGAGTCTCCTACCATTTTACAGACCAGGTATCCCATATGAGTCTCCTACCATTATACAGACCAGGTATCCCATATGAGTCTCCTACCATTATATATTATATGGTTAGTGTTGACGAAGGAAATTTATATCTAAGAACATTTTTTTTTATTGTTATCATGGGTCACATGATCTGTATATAACGTTATTACTGGTTATGCATAGGCCTACACACACACACACACACACACACACACACACACACACACACACACACACACACACACACACACACACACACACACACACACACACACACACACACACACACACACAATAAAGTCGTTGTGGTGATGAAGAGACTGTCATGGTTGTATTACTAAGCCAGGGGGCACAACACAGCATGGCATCCATAAGTGACTCTGCTCATAATGACAGTACAGTAATGCTGAGAGGAGATTAAATACAATAACATCACTTTGACAGAAGGGGGCTGTTCCACTGGAAAATGAAGAATACATTTAAATACGCACTTTGAATAATTTAACACACACTCACACATTGTTAGCATACAGTGCATTCAGAAAGTATTCAGACCCATTGACTTTATCCACATTTTGTTACCTTACAGCCTTATTCTAAAATGGATTAAATAAAAATGTGTCCTCATCAATATACACACAATAGCCCATAACGACAAAGCAAAAACTGTTTTTTTGAAATTTTTGTAAACGTATTACATATAAAAAACAGAAATAACTTATTTACATACAGTACCTGTCAAAAGTTTGGACACATCTACTCATTCAAGGGTATTAATTTATTTATACTATTTTCTACACTGTTCGAATAATAGTGAAGACATCAAAACTATGAAATAACACATATGGAATCATGCAGTAACCAAAAAAGTGTTAAACAAATCAAAATGTTATATTATTTTATATTTGAGATTCTTCAAAATAGCCACCCTTTGCCTTGATTACAGCTTTGCACACTATTGGCATTCTCTCAACCTGCTTCACCTGGAATGCTTTTGCAAAAGTTCTGAAGGAGTTCCAACATATGCTGAGCACTTGTTGGCTGTCCTTCTTGGTCAAATAGCCCTTACACAGCCTGGAGGTGTGTTTTGGGTCATTGTCTTGTTGAAAAACAAATGATAGTCCCACTAAGCACAAACCAGATGGGATGGTGTATCGCTGCAAAATGCTGTGGTAGCCATACTGGTTAAGTGTGCCTTGAATTCTAAATAAATCACCAGCAAAGCACCCCCACACCATCACACCTTCTCCTCCATGCTTCACGGTGGGAACCACACATGCGGAGATCATCCATTCAGCTACTCTGCGTCTCACAAAGACACAGCCGTCAGAACCAAAAATCTAAAATTTGGACTCATCAGACCAAAGGACAGGTTCCCACTTAAATAAATGTAATATTTCCTCTTTTTTTTAAAGACGTTTGCTAAAATTTCTAAAAATCACTTTTTGCTTTGTCATTCTAGGTTATTGTAAGTAGATTGATCAGTCATTTAAAAATAATAATAAGGCTGTAACGTATCAAAATGTGGAAAAGGTCAAGGGGTCTAAATACTTTCCGAATGCACTGTAGGCCTGTGTAGTGTGTAGCCCACATCTAGTTGTGGTGTGCTGTGATCTTGTAAAAATAAAGGATTTACGAGACAGAAATAAAGAACGAATCAGCACATTACAATGACAATCAAAATCATACAATTGTGCCTTTAAAGCCAGACATTAATTCAGCTTAATCAAGGTTAGGTTAATTGTTTCTAACCTCCAACCACACAGACAGAAAAACACCATGGAAAGTGTTGAGTCTATTTGTGTCTAATCTCAACAACTCCACTGCAAAGTCTGCACCTGCATTTAACCTGTCTCGCTTTAGGTTACTTGCCTAAAGGGAAATATGGGCCTACAGAAGACTAGTGTCAGCTCAGCTGTAACACAAACATTTATCTCCACATCTAGAGCTTGAAACATGTCTTCTTCTCAATCTAACATCTGATAAGTCAAAACTTGTCCGACAAAATATAGCCTGAGGGAAGTATTTTGGCCTAACTATGCGACTGACAACTTGTTGGTCTGGGGAGAAAAGACCAGGCTGCTCAGCGCTTCCCTCTCGCAGTAGAAACGCCAACAGCGCCGTACGTGTACCAAATATTACACATAGAGGTTAGTTCTATGTTTCGGTGAAATTTCGTTCGTCTTTTTGTGGTCGAGTAGGCTCGAAAAAAGTATTTGCTATTAATAACGGCAATCCAGGAAACAACAGGATACACCCCAGCCTTCCTCAGTGGTAGGCTTTATAAAATACAATACCACATGGTTAAATGAATCAATAGGTCGCTTAATTTTACCTATTTGGTGTTCAGCCTAATTATAATAGGCAGGGTCTATGTTAATTAATAAAACACATTTAAAAATAATATGTTCTGCGTTTGCTCTCTGACACTTCTGTTTTCGTTTGACCATTTTGTTGACTTCTCATTTCTACTGGCTGTGGACAATTGAATACTCTAACCTTACATTGCTATTTGCTAAGTGGTTTACGGCTGGTTTTAACATAAAATAATCTCTGGTGGGTTAGGTAAAACTTTATTTTACAGTCTGTTTTCTACTTGATAAACGACGAAGAAATTACATTGTACAATGGTAATTACATAATTAGTACCTATTACAATTGTGTTCTCTTTCGGTATTAAATAAAGCAGCACCATTCTTTAGACCCTTAAATAGATGTAATTTAATTGTATATAAACTACAAGTTGCTAAACTATAGTAGAACACGACTACCTGTAGAAATCAATGCGGATCTTGTTCCTCAATATTTAAATTCGTCCTGTTGTGTGTGTATGAGAGAGAGAGGGGGGGGGTGGAGAAGGGAGGGATGGAGAGGGGGGGGAAACTGTGAATGTGTGTGTTGTGCTGATAGAAGGTGGGTTATTTCGCTGAGGATCCTGGGTACATAGCTCAATAGTAATGCAGCGAAGAGGACTTTAAACACACATGCATCGCAACAACACAGGGACGAGAGAAAACGGAGAACACACATTGTTGCGCTGGATTTTACGGGTCTCTTTGTACACTGTAAATACGCTTAGTTTAGTTACATTGTATTCACATGATCGCTTCTGTAACCTACCCCATTGATATGACCGTGTCCTGTTCCGCTTGCTTGGGGAGAGAGAGTACAACAACAGGAATTAATTCTAGCTACACCGTTCTGGTCCCCTCGAGTCGGTTTACCGGGAAATGGTAACGTTTGCACCGCATTGGAAGGACCATGGTTGAGGCGAGCAGCAAATTTCTCCTAATTGTAGTCGGCTCCGTCTGTTTTATGCTGATCTTATATCAATACGTCGCGCCTGGGGTGATCAATTTCGGCTCACCACACGGGTATTTCACCGAGGAGGACGATGGTGGGGACATTTTCCCTTCCCCAGACCCGCACTACGTCAAGAAATACTATTTCCCAGTCCGGGATTTGGAGCGAACGGTGGAATTTGAAATCAAAGGAGAAGACGTGATCGTGTTTTTACACATTCAGAAGACAGGAGGGACAACGTTCGGGAGACACCTGGTTCAGAATGTGAGGTTGGAGGTTCCGTGTGACTGTAGACCGGGTCAGAAGAAGTGTACCTGTTATCGACCCAACCGAAAAGAGACCTGGTTATTCTCCCGGTTCTCCACCGGTTGGAGTTGTGGCTTACACGCGGACTGGACCGAGCTAAAAAATTGTGTTCCTGGAGTTCTAGATAAAAAGGAGACCAGGATGAAAAATGAAAGGTGAGATAAAACAGGAAAGTTGACTGGTTGTATCATGAGTGTTAGTGTTGGGCTGGATCAAAAGCGTGCAAAGCCTGTGGGTCTCCGACAATTGACAATTGTTGGAGATTGAAGACCATTAATTATCGAGTGGTATGATCACGTCATTAGGGAGCGTGCCTGGACGATTCTCTCACTGTGTGTGGACTTACTGTAGTAGCAGATCCGTCGCAGTTTGTTTGACAGTGTTTTAATGACAGGCTGTCATATGAATTTGTGTTGAGCAGTTCTGTTTTTATCATATCCGAAGGGTTAGATTTATAGGGTAACCCACTGTCAACTCGAATTAGCCATAAGAGAATCATACTGTCAAACTAAGCAGTATTAAAATAGTATGTCTTGATCCTTCTTCAAAGTTGTAGCATATTGAACACTGATGCATCGTTTTAGTGGTTTGTAAAACGCTTGAAACGTGTTGAATATTGATTACTGTAAACCATTGAATCAACATTGGATCAGAAATGTTGCAACTACAGTTAGGCCTATATTGATGATTCTACTGAAAGAACGTTTATTTTGGAAAAGCAGATCTTAGCATGCAGAAATTCATTGCTACATAGCTTACTCCTTTATCTTCAGGGATCACTTTGCAGGCAGACTGTTAGACAGATTGGCAGAGAAAACTATCATCACTTTAATTCAGAGATAAGAGTTGGCTCCTGCCCTTCTCTCCTGTCCTCTCTGTGTGTGTGGGTGGATGTGTGGATGTTTGCTGAAGTAAGAGGATCCCTGCGGGGGGGTTGACTCCACTCTAATCCTGGTGATTACTTCCGCTGGTTACACACATACACTGTACTGCTGGTATTCCTGGCACAAGGCTCTGTGATGGTCAGAGGTGATGATGCGTCTCGCTACTCCGGAGGCTGGAGGGAGGATGTTTATCTGCTCTCATCAGTTTCTACACAGTTTACTTTGTGTGTGCGTGTGTCTTCATGTCCCCAACACTATTTTTCCCTCTCTCCCTCTTTCTTTTGCCATATCTCTCTCTCTTTCCCTCCTCCCTCTATCTTGCTCTGTCATGGTGTCATTTTCTAATCAAACAGCAGGCATGCTTTCCGCTTGGTGGATTTATAGCTGTTGTTCCTCTCTCGTGCTCTCTCTCTCTCTTTCCCCCTCTCCATCTCTCTCTCTTCCCCCTATTTCTCTCTCTATTTGTCAGAGCGTGATTTCTACATTAGGCAAAATTTATTTTTTTCATGGAATATTTACTGCAATTTCCAACATGTCTGTTTTAGCTAATGGACAACTGTCTGTCCTAATGAATGGCTACAAATGGGAGGAGAGGGAAGAGGAGTGGAGAGGATGGGGGGGGGATGATGAGGGGATGGAAGGGGTAGAGGAGAAAGAGAGTAGAAGAGTATGGTAGTGTAAGAGGAGGGGAGGGCATAGGAAGATGGAAATGGGGGACAGAAGAGGATGAGGGGAGGCATGGGAAAATGAGTTGATCTTTTGAGTGAAACGATGGAGAAGAGGATGGTGAGAGTGAAGGCGGAGAGTGTTTTGTTTCGTTGCTGTGGAGGGGGAGGATTCAATTAGCATGCTTGTCAATCTGCCTGGTTCACTCTGTTTAAGCGTCACAACGTAGATCACTGCAGGGTGAACTATGTGCGGGTGCGTGACTGACCAGACAGGTCGTTGTGTTTTAATCCAATCAGATTATCAGGGATTAATCTTGGGCTGCTCAATATTCCAAAAATGGTTACTCCTTCATCCCTACAATCCCAACACCACATTCCCACACCGGGAACCTCACTTTCCCTATACCAGTGTGTCTGCGTATTTGTGTGCACATTTTCCCAGATTAATAATCTTATAAAATATTCCATCATTCCACAGTTTTGTTATTTCTCTCTCTCTAGCTCTCTTTCTCTCCATGTGGAATACAAGGCAAGCTTTTAGGCAGTGATTAGATGTTTTCAAAGAGGTGACAAACATGCACGTGTGCAAACTCACACACAAAATCTACACTGAGTGTACAAAACATAAAACACATGCTCTTTCCATGACAGACCAGCTGTGATCCCTTATTGATGTCACTTGTTAAATCCACTTCAGTCCGTGTAGATGAAGGGGAGGAGACAGGTTAAATAAGGATTTTTAAGCCTTGAAACAATTGAGACATTGAATGTGTATGTGTGCCATTCAGAGGGTGAATGGGCAAGACAAAAGATTTAAGTGCTTTTGAACGGGGTATGGTAGTAGGTGCCAAGTGCACCGGATTTGTGTCAAGAACTGTAACGCTGCTGGGTTTTTCACATTCAACAGTTTTGTGTGTGTGTCAAGAATGTTCCACCACCCAGAGGACATCCAGCCAACTTGAAACAACTGTGGGATGTATTGGAGTCAACATGGGCCAGCATCCCTGTGGAAAGCTTTCCACACCTTGTAGAGTCCATGCCCCGACAAATGTAGACTGTTCTGAAGGAAAAAGGGGTGCAATTCAATATTAGGAAGATGTCCGGAATGTTTTGTACACTCACTGTATGTTCGGAATTGTGAAAACATTGTGAGAGACTGTATGGCTGTCACTTCTGCTGAAATAGAGGGAGAAACACAGTTAGAGAGACACTGGCGAAGGGAGACGGGGTAGAGAGAGAGATGGCGGGGGAGAGAGAGAGATGGCCAGGGAGAGAGAGAGATAGCGGGGGAGAGAGAGAGATGGCGGGGGAGAGAGAGAGCTGGCCGGGGAGAGAGAGAGATGGCGGGGGAGAGAGAGAGCGGATGGGTAGCAGGGGAGAGATTTTTAGAGAGGGAGAGCCTGCACTGTGGATATTGTCACAGTTTGCTTCATTCTCACTGTGTTTTTGGTGTCATGTCGCTGTTAGAGAGTGCTGCGTTGTGTGTGTGTGTGTGTGTGTACACACATACACACACAAGCAGACACAAACAAACATACCGTGGAAGTCGGAAGTTTACATACACTTAGGTTGGAGTCATTAAAACTAGTTTTTCAACCACTCCACAAATGTCTTGTTAACAAACTATAGTTTTGGCAAGTCGGGTAGGACATCTACTAAGTGCATGACACAAGTACTTTCTCCAACAATTGTTTACAAGACAGATCATTACGCTTATAATTCACTGTATCACAATTCCAGTGGGTCAGACGTTTACATACACCAAGTTGACTGCCTTTAAACAGCTTGGAAAATTCCAGAAAATAATGTAATGGCATTAGAACTTCTGATGGGCTAATTGACATCATTTGAGTCAATTGGAGGTGTACCTGTGGATGTATTTCAAGGCCTACCTTCAAACTCAGTGCCTCTTTACTTGACATCATGGGAAAATCAAAAGAAATCAGCCAAGACCTCAGGAAGAAAATTGTAGACCTCCAGAAGTCTGGTTCATCATTGCGAGCAATTTCCGAATGCCTGAAGGCACCACGTTCATCTGTACAAAGAATAGTACGAAAGTATGAACACCATGGGACCAATCAGCCGTCATACCGCTCAGGAAGGAGACATGTTCTGAATCCTAGAGATGAACGTACTTTGTTGCGAAAGTGCAAATCAATCCCAGAACAACAGCAAAGGACCTTGTGAAGATGCTGGAGGAAACAGGTACAAAAGTATCTATATGCACAGTAAAACAAGTCCTATATCGACATCAGCAAGGAAGAAGCCACTGCTCCAAAACCGTCATAAAGAAGCCAGACTACGGTTTGCAGCTGCACATGGGGACAAATATCATACTTTTTGGAGAAATATCCTCTGGTCTGATGTAAAAATAAATAAAGCCTGTTTGGCCGTAATGACCATCGTTATGTTTGGAGGAAAAATGGGGAGGTTTGCAAACCGACAAACACCATCCCATCTGTGAAGCACTGGGGTGGCAGCATCATGTTGTGGGGGTGCTTTGCTGCAGGAGGGACTGGTGCACTTCACAAAACAGATGGCATCATGACGTAGGAAAATGATATGGATATATTGAGGCAACATCTCAAGACATCAGTCAGGAAGTTAAAGCTTTGTCGCAAATGGGTCTTCCAAATGGACAATGACTCCAAGCATACTTCCAAAATGGTGGCAAAATGGCTTAAGGACAACAAAGTCAAGGTATTGGAGTGGCCATCACAAAGCACTGACCTCAATCCTATAGAAAATGTGTGGGCACAACTGAAAAAGCGTGCGCGAGTAAGGAGGTCTACAAACCTGACTCAGTTACACCATCTCTGCCAGGAGGAATGGGCCAAAATTCACCCAACTTATTGTGGGAAGCTTGTGGAAGGCTACCCAAAACATTTGACCCAAGTGAATCTATTTAAAGGCAATGCTACGAAATACTAATTGAGTGTATGTAAACTTCTGACCTACTGGGAATGTGATGAAATAAATAAAAGCTGAAATAAATCATTCTCTCTGCTATTATTCTGACATACATTCTTAAAATAAAGTGGTGATACTGACTGACCTAAAACAGGGTATTTTTACTAGGATTAAATGTCAGGAATTGTGAAAAACTGAGCTTAATGTATTTGACCTAGGTGTATGTAAACTTCCTACTTCAACTGTAGTCTTGTATAACTAACCTTGTGGGGATACATAGTTCAGTCCCATTCAAAATCCTGTTTTCCCTACCCTTAACCTCAAAATCTAACCTTAAATCTAACCCTAACTCCTAACCCTAGCTCCTAAAGCTAATTCTAACAATAATTTGAACCTTAACCCTAAACCCCCTAGAAATAGCATTTGACCTTGTGGGGGCTAACAAAATGTTTGTTTGCTATTCTTGTGGGGTCTTCTGGTTAAAAACAAACACACACACTGTGAGGTGAGAGGTTTTCCTCTGTGGTGTTATCTCACACAACAAGTTGTTAGTAAGGGGATTGAAGGACATGTTACATACTGCACCATTGGGCTTCATCTAGGCCTGTTCTACTCAACGTATTTCGGTCAGAACATTCCACAATGCTGAACGCAACCCTGCTCTTTCTCTCCTAAGGGATTTCTCAGCCCACAGAACAATTAGCCGTGCACTCACTGGTTAGCAATTAGCCAGCATTTATATGGTTGTTAGTAAGGGCCGCTATGCTTGAAGTGGGAACATGATTACAGCCTATTAATTAGCCTAGGATTTAGCATAGCGTTAGCTGGGCAGCAGTGGAGGCTCCTCCAATGAGGAAGGGGAGGACCATCCTCTTCAGTGAATTTCATAAAAATAGTGAAACATTACAAAAGTTATCATTTTTAGGTAAAATTATACTAAATATATTCACATTAGCAAATAATTGATTAAAACTCACTGTTTTGCAATGAAGGTCTACAGTAGCCTCAGCAGCACTCTGTAGGGAAGCACCATGGTGTAGCCGGAGGACAGCTAGCTTCGGTCCTCCTCTGGGTACATTAATGGTTATCACCCCCTTCTATAGACTTACACAGTAATTATGACAACTTCCAGAGGATGTCCTCCAACCTACAGTATCAGAGCTCTTTCAGCAATTAACTAAACATGCTGTCCACCCAATCAATTGATCAGAGAATGAATACAGTACTGAAAGCATAAGATACAGCTAGCTAGCACTGCAGTGCATAACATGTGGTGAGTAGTTGACTCAAAGAGAAAGAAATAGAGAAGAGTGAGAGAGCTGTATTTCTCAGTAATTTTTTTGTTTCACTTACTAAGCTAGCATCAAATGCAGGTGGCTAGTTTAGCCAACTCCCAACACCTGGCTCAAACAGAGAGTGTTGCTTTGTTAGCTAGCTGGCTATGGCTATCCAACACTGGAACTCTTCCAAGTCAATTATTAATTTATTGCCACGAGGCCCGCCTGTGTAACTGCTTGCAGCTGATTGTACACTACTGCGTGATTGTAGCGGGTGACTAGCACGTTAGTCCTCGTAACTATGTTGACTATGACATGACAACAATGTATTTTGTGTGAGGTTAGCAGTCATGATATGAAGGTTTGGCTTGGAAAGGTTTTTATCGCCTGGTCACAGACATCTGATGTGTTGTGCACTGAAGTCCACAAGCGAAGGGAAAAGGTGAGAGGAGGAGAGTGTGTAAATAGATGCAAAAAGGAATTACATACAGTACCAGTCAAAAGTTTGGACACACCTACTCATTCAATGGTTTTTCTTTATTTTGACTATTTTCTATAATAGTGAAGACATCAAAACTATGAAATAACACATATGGAAACATGTACTAACCAAAAAAGTGTTAACCAAAATATATTTTAGATTCCTCAAAGTAGTCACCCTTTGCCTTGAAGTCAGCTTTGCAATGAACAAAAATTTTGAAAAAACAAACAAATATTTATATATATACAGTGCCTTGCGAAAGTATTCGGCCCCCTTGAACTTTGCGACCTTTTGCCACATTTCAGACTTAATAAATAATAATAATTTTGCACGCCCAATTTTTCAGTTTTTGATTCGTTAAAAAGGTTTGAAATATCCAATAAATGTCGTTCCACTTCATGATTGTGTCCCACTTGTTGATTCTTCACAAAAAATACAGTTTTATATCTTTATGTTTGAAGTCTGAAATGTGGCAAAAGGTCGCAAAGTTCAAGGGTGCCGAATACTTTCGCAAGGCACTGTATATAAATATATACATATATATATACAGTTGAAGTTGCCCTAGCCAAATACATTTAAACTCAGTTTTTCACAATTCCTGACATTTAATCCTAGTAAACATTCCATTTTAGGTCAGTTAGGATCACCATTTTATTTTAAGAATGTGAAAAGCAAATTGGGTCAAATGTCCTTCCACAAGCTTCCCACAATAAGTTGGGTGAATTTTGTCCCATTCCTCCTGACAGAGCTGGTGTAACTGAGTCAGGTTTGTAGGCCTCCTTGCTCACACATGCTTTTTCAGTTCTGCCCACAAATCTTCTATAGGATTGAGGATCAGTGGTTTGTGATGGCCACTCCAATACCTTGACTTTGTTGTCCTTAAGACATTTTGCCACAACTTTGGAAGTATGCTTGGGGTCATTGTCCATTTGGAAGACCCATGTGCAACAAAGCTTTAACTTCTTGACTGATGTCTTGAGATGTTGCTTCAATATATCCACATCATTTCCCTACGTCATGATGCTATTTTGTGAAGTGCACCAGTCCCTACCGCAGCAAAGCACCCCCACAACATGACGCTGCAACCCCCGTGCTTCACAGATGGGATGGTGTTCGTCAGTTTGCAAGCCTCCCCCTTTTTCCTCCAAACATAACGATGGTCATTATGGCCAAACTGGCTTTATTTATTATTTCATCAGACCATAGGACATTTCTCCAAAAAGTATGATATTTGTCCCCATGTGCGGTTGCAAACCGTAGTCTGACTTTTTTATGACGGTTTTGGAACAGTGGCTTCTTCCTTGCTGAGAAGTGCACCAGTCCCTCCTCTCAGCAAAGCACCCCCACAACATGATGCTGCCATCCCTGTGGTTCACGGATGAGATGGTGTTCTTCAGCTTGCAAGCCTCCCCCTTTTTCCTCCAAATATAACGATGGTCATTATAGCCAAACAGTTCTATTTTTTTTCATCAGACCATAGGACATTTCTCCTAAAAGTACAATCTTTGTCTCCATGTGCAGTTGTAAACCTTAGTCTGGCTTTTTTTATGGCGGTTGTGGAGCAGTAGCTTCTTCCTTGCTGAGCGGCCTTTCAGGTTATGTCGATATAGGACTCGTTTTACTGTGGATATAGATACTTTTGTACCTGTTTCCTCCAGCATCTTCACAAGGTCATTTGCTGTTGTTCTGGGATTGATTTGCACTTTTCACACCAAAGTACATTCATCTCTAGGAGACAGAACAAGTCTCCTTCCTGAGCAGCATGACGGCTGATTGGTCACATGGTGTTCATACTTACGTACTATTCTTTGTACAGATGAAGGTGGTACCTTCAGGCGTTCGGAAATTGCTCCCAATGATGAACCAGACTTGTGGAGGTCCACAATTGCTTTCCAGAGGTCTTTGCTGATTTCTTTTGATTTTCCCATGATGTCAAGCAAAGAGGCACTGAGTTTGAAGGTAGGCCTTGAAATACATCCACAGGTAAATCTCCAATTGACTCAAATGATGTCAATCAACCCATCAGAAGCTTCTAAAGCCATGACATTTATTTTCTGGAATTCTTCATGCTGTTTAAGGCACAGTCAACTTAGTGTATGTAAACTTCTGACCCACTGGAATTGTGATACAGTGAATTATAAGTGAAATACTCTGTCTGTAAACAATTGTTGGAGAAAGTACTTGTGTCATGCACAAAGTAGATGTCCTAACCGACTTGCCAAAACTATAGTTTGTTAGCAAGAAATTTGTGGAGTGGTTGAAAAACGAGTTTTAAAGACTCCAACCTAAGTGTATGTAAACTTCCGACTTCAACTGTATTTTTTGTTGTTGTTGCTTTGCACACTCTGGGCATTCTCTCAACCAGCTTCATGAGATAGTCACCTGGAATGCATTTCAGTTAACATGTGTGCCTTGTTAATTTGTGGAATGTCTTTCCATCTTAATGTGTTTAAGCCAGTCAGTTGTGTTGTGACAAGGTAGGGTTGCTGTACAGGAGATTGAGCAATAGAAATCAGTCCTTTGGTCTGACGAGTCAAAATTTGTGATTTTATGTTGTCCGACCGCTGTGTCTTTGTGAGACACAGAGTAGCTGAATGGATGATCTCCGCAGGTGTGATAGTGTGGGGGAGCTTTGCTGATGATACTGTCAGTGATTTATTTAGAATTCAAGGCACACTTAACCAGCATGGCTACCACAGCATTCTGCGATACAACATCTGATCTGGTTTGTGATCTGGTTAGTCCCACTATCATTTGTTTTTCAACAGGACAATGACCCAACACACCTACAGGCTGTTTAAGGGCTATTTGAACAAGAAGGAGAGTGATGGAGTTCTGCATCAGATGACCCGGCCTCCACAATCTCCCGACCTCAACCCAATTGAGATGGTTTGGGATGAGTTGGACCGCAAATTGAAGGAAAAGCAGCCAACAAGTGCCAAGCATATGTGGGAACTCCTTCAAGAAAGCATTCCTCATGAAGCTGTTTGAGAGAATGCCATTAGTGTGCAAAGCTGTAATCAAGGCAAAGGGTGGCTTCTTTGAAGAATCTCAAATATAAATTATATTTTGATTTGTTTAACACTTTTTTTGGTTACTGCATGATTCCATATGTGTTATTTCATAGTTTTGATGTCTTCACTATTATTCTACAATGTAGAAAATAGTAAAAATAATGAATGAGTTGGTATATCCAAACTTTTGACTGGTACTGTATATACAACGAGCTGTTTGTATGTGCCTGCTATGAAAGTGCACTGTGTTTGCTTGTGATCAGGGGTGTATTCATTGCACCAATTCTGTTAAAATGTTTCTAAATGGAAGCAAACGGCATGAAATGCGGATAAACATACCTGACTTTGTTCAATAGAATCTCTCTTTTTGCAACTGTTGGACTAATGATTACACTCTAGATCAGATAGATGCAGGCAAGAGTGTGCAAGGAGGTATTGAATGCCTCACTGCC
>NC_088218.1:18520801-18525801 GCF_036934945.1 Oncorhynchus masou masou
CCAACGCCCTATTAAAACACTATGTTGGTGTTTCCTTTATTTTGGCAATTACATGTACATCCAACATGCCTCATAAATATACACAGCGATAACGTGTGAATGTGTGTGTGTGTATGTGTGAATATGTGTGTGTGTGTGTGTGTGTGTATGTGTGAATATGTGTGTGTGTGTATGTGTGTATGTGTGAATATGTGTGTGTACTAACTGAGTCAGAGCTGCCCCTGTATGACTCTATGCTGGCGTTGGTGCACGTGGACTTCCTCAGAGCTTCTTCCTCCGTCATGGCCGCGCTGCCTCTGTTGCTATTCTGCCCGGATGCGGAACCATCGTCTCCCGCGGTGACAGAGCCCTCCTCCTCGTCGTAATCTGATTCGCCGCTGTCGACCGGCATGCTGTAGATCGGCTCCTCCCCTTCTCCGAGGCTCAAGATACTCTTTGTCCTCCCTCCATCACCCTCTTTTTTCTCCCCCTCTTTTCCTTTTCCCTCCCCCTCTCCAGGAGGCAATGGTGGGGGAGGGGTGGCAGAGCCATCTTCAGCTGGTAAGGGGGGAGGCGGGGGAGGGCCGGGAGTGGGTGAGGATGAATCGAGGGAAGGGGGAGGTGGTGTAGCAGTAGAGCCCTCAGCGAAGGCAGGTGGAGGGGGAGGCAGGTGGGCGAACATATCCTGGTCCACGGCAGCGTCAGCCTCGGCTGGAGGAGGGAAGTCTGGGAGGAGAGGGACAGTGCACTCCTCCTCGGCATGGAAGCCCTCGTCCACCTCCTCCTCCTGTGTTACGGCCGTGGCAATGGCTGGGCCCTCCTGGAGCAGCTGGAGGGCAGGGAGAAAAAGGGTTAGTGTCAGGGCAGATAAGGCCAGATATCTTTTAAGCATATCCAACTTGACACAGGAGAGAGACACAGAAGAACAACCTCAACACTCTTCAGGAAATACGGAACACCAACCTCTGCACTAGCGCTAGCCGCGGTGGCTAAACTAGGATCCAGACCTCCAAAGTCCAGGAGGTCGATTAGTTCTGTGGCCTTACGAGAGGCCTCCTTCTTCAGCCTCTTGATCTCTGCGTCCCGGCGTAGCCGGAGCTCCTGCCTGGAGGACTCACAGAGCTGGGAGACCCCATCCTCCCTCTGTTTCTGTAGGCGCTCGATCTCCAACTCTATACGCAAGATCTCCTCCATCTGACGGGCCTCTTCTTCCGTCTTTCCTTCCTTTTTCTGGAAAGGGAGAGAGGGAGGAGGGGGAAGGCGGAGGGAGGAAAGGGAGAGAGGGGGGAGGTGGAGGGAGGAAAGGGAGAGAGGGAGGGGGGAGGAGGGAGGAAGGGAGTGAGGGAGGAGGCGGAGGGAGGGAAAGGGAGAGAGGGGAGGAGGCGGAGGGAGGAAAGGGAGAGAGGGAGGGGGCGGAGGGAGGAAAGGGAGAGAGGGAGGAGGCGGAGGGAGGAAAGGGAAAGAGGGAGGAGGCGGAGGGAGGAAAGGGAGAGAGGAAGGAGGGAGGAGGCGGAGGGAGGAAAGGGAGATAGGGAGGAGGCGGAGGGAGGAGGGAGGAGGCGGAGGGAGGAAAGGGAGAGAGGGAGGAGGCGGAGGGAGGAAAGGGAGAGAGACACAATGGAGTGGAGAGGGAGAGAAAGAGAGGAAATTATGAAGAACATCAGGTGTCATCTCATGACATCCCTATATCTGATGACATGGATGAGCCCATTCCTATGATATTCTATGGCCTCTGGACCAGACCATTTTCTAAAAGAGGGGTGAGCGGAGAAAAGAGTAGAGAATAGAAAGCTCACCTCAGAACCCTGAGCAGCCTTTGCTTCTACTCCTCCCCCCTTCTCTCCTTCCACCTCTCCCTCCTTCTTTCCCTCCTCCTGTTCTCTCTTCTTCCTCTCCTCCTCCTCTCGCTTCCTCCTCTCCTCTCGGAGAGTGTGGCAGCTTGCGCGGGCCACCTGTCCTCGTCTGTGTTTTTGGAGTACCCGCGTCGCCAAGCATCGCCGTAGAAACCATTTCCGTTGTATGTGGGTACGAAGGTACCCCTGGAGGGTGACGACGCTCCCCTTCACATGCTTAAAGTGCTTCCTGGCGGTGTAGGTGAGGATGTGAGCTCTGATGACCATGCCTGCTTTACGGCGAACCTCGTCTCTCTCTTTCTCCAGACGCTGTTCCAGAGACTCCTTCATAAACACCTAGAGGTCAGAGGTGTGACGTCAGGGGTGAGAGGTTGAGGGAGGGTAGGCAGGGTGAAATGTCACTTCAACATCTGTTGGCATCCACTGGTGTCAAGTCCACTAAAGTTCTGCGACAGTCTTACCTTGGTCTTTCCCAGCTGCCACTCCTTCTTGGCACGGTCGTATTTGGTCAGCAGGTCTGTACTCCTCTTCTTATCATCCCCCGCTCCACCCCCCTTCTCTTGTAGAATGATCTGATACCTGAGAGAGAGGAAGACAGAGGTGGAGAAAGAGGAAGTGAAAGAGTAACAAAGTTAAAACAAACTAAGTTTATTTACATTCACAAGCCCAGAGAGAGAGAATTACAAAAAGAGGGGCAGGGGGAAGAGAAAGACACACACACACACACACAGACACACACACACACACACACACACACACACACACACACACACACACACACACACACACACACACACACACACACACTGACCGGCTGAAGAAGTCTTTGAAGGTTCTGCGGACAGGGAAGCCGGCCCGGCGGATCTTAACTGTTTCTAACATTCCAGAATACCTCAGCTGGTTCAGAACCACTTCCGGGTCAAACACGCTAGGGTTCTACACAGGTCAGAGGTGTTCGGTTACAATAAGTTCTGATATACATTTGTGTCACCATATGTTCAAGGAGTTTGATGTCTGGTAAAGAGTGTCTTACCACACAAAGGTACACTATGTACACAACCGGGCAAACGTTTCAGAACACCTACTCAGGGGTTTTTCTAAATGTTTACTATTTTCTACATTGTAGAAGAATAGTGAAGACATCAAAACTATAAAATAACACCTATGGAATCATGTAGTAACCAAAACAGTGTTAAACAAATCAAAATATATTTTATATTTGAAATTCTTCTAAGTAGTCACCCTTTGCCTTGATGACACACTCTTGGCATTCTCTCAACCAGCTTCACCTGGAATGCTTTTTACAACAGTTTTGAAAGAGTTCCCACATGTGCTGAGCACTTGTTGGCTACTTTTCCTTCACTCTGTGGTCAGACTCCTCCCTAACCATCTCAATTCGGTTGAGGTCGGAGTATTGTGGAGGCCAGGTCATCTGATGCAGCACTCAATCACTCTCCTTCTTGGTAAAATAGCCCTTACACAGCCTGGAGGTGTGTTGAGTCATTGTCCTGTTGAAAAACAAATGATAGTCCCACTAAGCCCAAACCAGATGGGATGGCGTATCGCTGCAGAATGCTGTGGTAGCCAATGCTGGTGAAGTGTGTCTTGAATTCTACATAATAATTTGTTCACCCCCATGTCTCACAAAGACATGTCGCTTGAAACCAAAGATCTCCAATTTGGACTCCAGACCAAAGGACACATTTCCACCGGTCTAATGTCTATTGTTTGTGTTTCTTGGCCCAAGCAAGTGTCTTCTTATTATTGGTGTCCTACCTTGTCACAACACAACTGATTGTCTCAAATGAATTAAGAAGGAAAGAAATTCCACAAGTTAACGTCTAAGAAGGCACACTGTTAAATCAAATACATTCCAGGTGACTACCTCATGAAGCTGGTTGAGAGAATGCCAAGAGTGTGTGAAACTGTCATCAAGGCAAAGGGTGGCTATTTCATAGTTTTTGTTTTTGTTACTACATGATTCCATACGTGCTATTTCATAGTTTTAGTGTCTTCACTATTATTCTACAATGTAGAAAATAGTAAAAATAAAGAAGCACTAGAAAATAGTAAAAATAAAGAAAAACCCTTGAATGAGTCGGTGTTGTAAAACTTCTGAACGGTAGTGTAGACAAAAGTATGTGAACTGCCCTTCAAACAAGTGGATTCAGCTATTTCACGCCACACCTGTTGCTGACGGGTGTATAAAATCGAGCACACAGCCATGCGATCTCCATAGACAAACATTGACAGTAGAATGGCCTTACTGAAGAGCTCAGTGTCAGTTCATCAAATTTCTGCCCTGCTAGAGCTTCCCCGGTCAACTGTAAGTGCTGTTATTGTGATGTGGAAATGTCTAGGAGCAACAATGGCTCAGCCGCGAAGTGGTAGGCCACACAAGCTCACAGAACGGGACCGCTGAGTGCTGAAGCGTGTAAAAATGGTCTATCCTCGATTGCAACACTCACTACCGAGTTCCAAACTTCTCTGGAAGCAACGTCATCTGGAGTGGTGTAAAGCTCGCCGCCATTGGTCTCTGAGGCAGGGGAAACGCGTTCTCTGTTGTGATGAATCACGCTTCATCACCTGGCAGTCCAACGGACAAATCTAGGTTAAGCGGATGCCAGGAGAATGCTACCTGCCCGAATGCATAGTGTCAACTGTAAAGTTTGGTGGCGGAGGAATAATTGACTGGGGCTGATTTTCATGGTTCGTGCTAGGCCCCTTAGTTCCAGTGAAGGGAAATCTTAACGCTCCAGCATGCAATGACATTCTAGACGATTCTGTGCTTTCAACTTTGTTTAGGGAAGGTCCTTTCCTATTTCAGCATGACAATGCCCCTGTGCACAAAGCAAGGTCCATATAGAAATAGTTTGTCGAGATTGGTGTGGAAGAACTTGACCAGCCTGCACAGAGCCCTGACCTCAACTCCATCATGCACATTTGGGAGGATTTGGAAAGCTGACTGCGAGCCAGGCCTAATCGCCCAACATCAGTGCCCAACACCTGCTCTCTTCACTGCTCTTGTGGCTGAATGAAAGGAAGTCCCCGCAGCAATGTTCCAACATCTAGTGGAAAGCCTTCCCAGATGAGTGGAGGCTGTTATAGCAGCAAAGGGGGGACCAACTCCATATTAAGGCCCATAATTTTGGAATAAGATGTTTGACG
>NC_088218.1:18530801-18538301 GCF_036934945.1 Oncorhynchus masou masou
ACCAGAACAGAACCCCTGGGGAGGGACTGGGGACAGAGAGAGAAGGACAGAACCACTGGGGAGGGACTGGGGACAGAGAGAGAAGGACAGAACCACTGGGGAGGGACTGGGGACAGAGAGAGAAGGACAGAACCACTGGGGAGGGACTGGGGACAGAGAGAGAAGGACAGAACCACTGGGGAGGGACTGGGGACAGAGAGAGAAGGACAGAACCACTGGGGAGGGACTGGGGACAGAGAGAAGGACAGAACCACTGGGGAGGGACTGGGGACAGAGAGAAGGACAGAACCACTGGGGAGGGACTGGGGACAGAGAGAGAAGGACAGAACCACTGGGGAGAGACTGGGAACAGAGAGAGAAGGACAGAACCACTGGGGAGGGACTGGGGACAGAGAGAATGGACAGAACCACTGGGGAGGGACTGGGGGCAGAGAGAGAAGGACAGAACCACTGGGGAGGGACTGGGGACAGAGAGAGAAGGACAGAACCACTGGGGAGGGACTGGGGACAGAGAGAAGGACAGAACCACTGGGGAGGGACTGGGGACAGAGAGAAGGACAGAACCACTGGGGAGGGACTGGGGACAGAGAGAGAAGGACAGAACCACTGGGGAGAGACTGGGAACAGAGAGAGAAGGACAGAACCACTGGGGAGGGACTGGGGACAGAGAGAGAAGAACCACTGGGGACAGAACCACTGGGGAGAGACTGGGGACAGAGAGAGAAGGACAGAACCACTGGGGAGGGACTGGGGACAGAGAGAGAAGGACAGAACCACTGGGGAGGGACTGGGGACAGAGAGAGAAGGACAGAACCACCGGGGAGGGACTGGGGACAGAGAGAGAAGGACAGAACCACCGGGGAGGGACTGGGGACAGAGAGAGAAGGATAGCATAACTGGGGAGGGACTGGGGACAGAACCACTGGGGTGGGACTGGGGACAGAGAGAGAAGGACAGAACCACTGTGGAGGGACTGGGGACAAAGATCGAAGCACAGAACCACTGGGGAGGGACTGGGGACAGAGAGAGAAGGACAGAACCACCGGGGAGGGACTGGGGACAGAACCACTGGGGAGGGACTGGGGACAGAGAGAGAAGGACAGAACCACTGGGGAGGGACTGGGGACAGAGAGAGAAGGACAGAACCACTGGGGAGGGACTGGAGACACAGAGAGAAGGACAGAACCACTGGGGAGGGACTGGAGACACAGAGAGAAGGACAGAACCACTGGGGAGAGACTGGGGACAGAGAGAGAAGGACAGAACCACTGGGGAGGGACTGGAGACACAGAGAGAAGGACAGAACCACTGGGGAGAGACTGGGGACAGAGAGAGAAGTACAGAACCCCTGGGGAGAGACTGGGGACAGAGAGAGAAGGACAGAACCACTGGGGAGGGACTGGGGACAGAGAGAGAAGGACAGAACCACTGGGGAGGGACTGGAGACACAGAGAGAAGGACAGAACCACTGGGGAGAGACTGGGGACAGAGAGAGAAGTACAGAACCCCTGGGGAGAGACTGGGGACAGAGAGAGAAGGACAGAACCACTGGGGAGGGACTGGGGACAGAGAGAGAAGGACAGAACCACTGGGGAGGGACTGGAGACACAGAGAGAAGGACAGAACCACTGGGGAGAGACTGGGGACAGAGAGAGAAGTACAGAACCCCTGGGGAGGGACTGGGGACAGAGAGAGAAGGACAGAACCACTGGGGAGGGACTGGAGACACAGAGAGAAGGACAGAACCACTGGGGAGAGACTGGGGACAGAGAGAGAAGTACAGAACCCCTGGGGAGGGACTGGAGACACAGAGAGAAGGACAGAACCACTGGGGAGGGACTAGGGACAGAGAGAGAAGGATACAGTCAACGATACATCCACCATGGATGTTCCCGCTCTGGGAGAAGTGGAGCTGGATGAACTTCCCAAAGCGACTAGAATTGTTGTTGTACACTGTCTTGGCATTCCCAAACGCCTCCATGATAGGACTGCACACAGAGAGGAATGTTAGTGTGTGTGTATTTAGACAGTTGTGTGTGTGTGTGTGTGTGTGTGTGTGTGTACCTGCTCTGAACGATGGACTGCTCCACTGGTGTGGTCTTCTCAGAAGGAGGCGTCCCAGCAGAGTTCTGGCTCATCACAGACAGGAACTGGAGCAGCAGCTTGGTGCTCTCTGTCTTACCAGCCCCCGACTCCCCACTGGAACACACACACACACACACACGCACGCACGCACACACACACACACACACACATAAGGTCACACCCTAAAAACCACACTTAACCTTTCTCTGACCTTCTCCACCAAATGAATCTGATAGGTTAACACAATTTGCATGTTATTGTCTGGACTATAATATATATTACACAGTGATTGGTTAATAGATATTGAGTTAGCCTTTGGTCTGTAACCAATCAGATTAATGACTAAAACTTCATTGGGTGTGATTGGATAAGGGGTCAGATGGGTAAGGTCTAAACAACAACTTCATACTCGACCAATCAAATCTCACCTGATGAGGACGCATTGGCTGTCGTGTCGTTTCCAGATGCAGCGGTAACACTCATTGGCTACAGCGAAGATATGGGGCGGGAGTTCTCCGATGTGGTGTCGACTGTACAGCTCAACTCTATCTAGGTCATACATGCCTGGGATCTGTTTATAAGGGTTCACCGCTGCCAGGATACTGCCTATGTTGGTCTGAGACACACACACACACACACACACACACACACACACACACACACACACACACACACACACACACACACACACACACACACACACACACACACACACACACACGTTGTATCCAGCACCAGGATAAAATGTACTATATATTACTCAGAGAAAAACAGACAGAGGAGAGAGGAGAGAACAGAGCTGGAGAGAGGAGAGAGGAGAGAGGAGAGAACAGAGCTGGAGAGAGGAGAGAGGAGAGAACAGAGCTGGAGAGCGGAGAGAGGAGAGAGGAGAGAGAAAAGAGGAGAGAACAGAGCTGGAGAGAGGAGAGAGGAGAGAGGGGAGAACAGAGCTGGAGAGCGGAGAGAGGAGAGAGGAGAGAACAGAGCTGGAGAGCGGAGAGAGGAGAGAGGAGAGAGGAGAGAGGAGAGAACAGAGCTGGAGAGCTGAGAGAGGAGAGAGGAGAGAACAGAGCTGGAGAGCGGAGAGAGGAGAGAACAGAGCTGGAGAGCGGAGAGCGGAGAGAGGAGAGAGGAGAGAACAGAGCTGGAGAGCGGAGAGAGGAGAGAGGAGAGAACAGAGCTGGAGAGAGGAGAGAGGAGAGCGGAGAGAGGAGAGAGGAGAGAACAGAGCTGGAGAGAGGAGAGAGGAGAGAGGAGAGCGGAGAGAGGAGAGAGAGGAGAGAACAGAGGTGGAGAGCGGAGAGAGGAGAGAACAGAGCTGGAGAGCGGAGAGAGGAGAGAACAGAGCTGGAGAGAGGAGAGAACAGAGCTGGAGAGCGGAGAGAGGAGAGAACAGAGCTGGACAGAGGAGAGAGGAGAGAGAGCTGGAGAGAGGAGGGCAGCTATTTTGGCGTATTAGAAAATAGCAGTTGTCCTTGTTTACTTCCCTTACGTTCAGCTGACACATCAAGTCAGCAAGCCTCACATTGGATCATATTCTGTGCTCCGCATATTCTCTGACACACAAACACGTGCGCGTGTACACATGCACACACACACACACACACACACACACACACACACACACACACACACACACACACAGAAACCTGACCAGCACACCGGGTGAACTAATATGATCAGCTTAAAGGAAATCCCTCCTCATCATCTCGATAAGGTCATCCGCCGTGCCCCCTGTCCCACACAGACACACACAGTGTGTCCCCTCATCTACATTAGGTCCCTCTGTGTGTCTCTGTGTCCTTTAAGCCATGTTTCCTTCTATGTTCTGTGTCTGTCTGCCTGTCAATTCATGATTCTGTCGATTAATGATTTCAAATCTTTCCCCTATTTAGGGGATAACACAGTAATGTTGTATACCACTGTGGAGAGGTGCATTATGGGTAGTAGGGCTGAGGCTGGGTGCCAGTAAGGCAGATGTGAACTACTTAGCTAGTAACCATGTGTTGTGCTTTGACGTCACCTTTTGCACTACATTACTGCAAGAGTGTGTAATTTATAGACCACCTCCCCAGACACACACACACACACACACACACACACACACACACACACACAGACACTCAGACGGACAGAAGAAGAGATGATATAAGTTGATTTGTGTTTCCTGTCAAAAGCCTTTAGGCAGGAAATTACCGGAAGAGGAGGGGAGGCATTCATTGTATAGCACACGCATGTGTGTGTGTGTGTGTGTGTGTGTTAGTGTGTGACTTACATAGATGCTGTCCTTCTGGTAGCGCTGGTAGAGGTTGTGCATGATGGCAGCTTCGTGTAGTTCTGCCAGAGTGGACATGTCCTCCACCCCATCTATACTGGACTGATGCATAGCGTACACTCTCTCTCTAGTCACCTCAGCCTGCTGGAGATACAACACCTAGAGAGGATGGGGGGGTGGGCAGAGAGGGGAGGGGGGAGAGAGAGGGGAGGGGGTAGAGAGAGGGGAGGGGGTAGAGAGAGGGGGGAGTGGAGAGAGAGAGGGGGGAGTGGAGAGAGAGAGGGGGAGTGGAGAGAGAGGGGGAGTGGAGAGAGAAAAGCGGGAGTGAGAGAAAGAGAGAGAGGAGGGGAGAGAAAGAAAGAGGAGGGGGAGAGAGAGAGATACATATTAGAGATGCAATGCAAGGGTAAATACTGCACAGTTGGAGTCAATGACATTTAGCCTCATTTCAATTAAATTCCAATTCATGAATCGAGAAAGAGAGGTATTTTCAGTTCTTGCAATTCCTTGAACAGGAAATGAGCACCACTGGTGTATTGAGGGTGTGTTGCTAAGGCCCTTCCACTGGTACATTGAGGGTGTGTTGCTAAGGCCCTTCCACTGGTGTATTGAGGGTGTGTTGCTAAGGCCCTTCCACTGGTGAAATGAGGGTGTGTTGCTAAGGCCCTTCCACTGGTGTAATGAGGGTGTGTTGCTAAGGCCCTTCCGCTGGTGTATTGAGGGTGTGTTGCTAAGGCCCTTCCACTGGTGTATTGAGGGTGTGTTGCTAAGGCCCTTCCACTGGTGTATTGAGGGTGTGTTGCTAAGGCCTCTTCCATCAAGAGGCCCTTCCACTGGTGTATTGAGGGTGTGTTGCTAAGGCCCTTCCACTGGTGTATTGAGGGTGTGTTGCTAAGGCCCTTCCACTGGTGTACTGAGGGTGTGTTGCTAAGGCCCTTCCACTGGTACATTGAGGGTGTGTTGCTAAGGCCCTTCCACTGGTGTATTGAGATTGTGTTGCTAAGGCCCTTCCACTGGTACATTGAGGGTGTGTTGCTAAGGCCCTTCCACTGGTGTATTGAGGGTGTGTTGCTAAGGCCCTTCCACTGGTGTATTGAGGGTGTGTTGCTAAGGCCCTTCCACTGGTGTATTGAGGGTGTGTTGCTAAGGCCCTTCCACTGGTGTACTGAGGGTGTGTTGCTAAGGCCCTTCCACTGGTACATTGAGGGTGTGTTGCTAAGGCCCTTCCACTGGTGTATTGAGGGTGTGTTGCTAAGGCCCTTCCACTGGTGTATTGAGGGTGTGTTGCTAAGGCCCTTCCACTGGTGTATTGAGGGTGTGTTGCTAAGGCCCTTCCACTGGTGTACTGAGGGTGTGTTGCTAAGGCCCTTCCACTGGTACATTGAGGGTGTGTTGCTAAGGCCCTTCCACTGGTGTATTGAGATTGTGTTGCTAAGGCCCTTCCACTGGTACATTGAGGGTGTGTTGCTAAGGCCCTTCCACTGGTGTATTGAGGGTGTGTTGCTAAGGCCCTTCCACTGGTGTATTGAGGGTGTGTTGCTAAGGCCCTTCCACTGGTGTATTGAGGGTGTGTTGCTAAGGCCCTTCCACTGGTGTACTGAGGGTGTGTTGCTAAGGCCCTTCCACTGGTACATTGAGGGTGTGTTGCTAAGGCCCTTCCACTGGTGTATTGAGATTGTGTTGCTAAGGCCCTTCCACTGGTACATTGAGGGTGTGTTGCTAAGGCCCTTCCACTGTTGTAATGAGGGTGTGTTGCTAAGGCCCTTCCGCTGGTGTATTGAGGGTGTGTTGCTAAGGCCCTTCCACTGGTGTAATGAGGGTGTGTTGCTAAGGCCCTTCCACTGGTGTAATGAGGGTGTGTTGCTAAGGCCCTTCCACTGGTGTATTGAGGGTGTGTTGCTAAGGCCCTTCCACTGGTGTAATGAGGGTGTGTTGCTAAGGCCCTTCCACTGGTCTAAGGCCCTTCCACTGGTGTATTGAGATTGTGTTGCTAAGGCCCTTCCACTGGTACATTGAGGGTGTGTTGCTAAGGCCCTTCCACTGTTGTAATGAGGGTGTGTTGCTAAGGCCCTTCCGCTGGTGTATTGAGGGTGTGTTGCTAAGGCCCTTCCACTGGTGTATTGAGGGTGTGTTGCTAAGGCCCTTCCACTGGTGTAATGAGGGTGTGTTGCTAAGGCCCTTCCACTGGTACATTGAGGGTGTGTTGCTAAGGCCCTTCCACTGGTGTATTGAGATTGTGTTGCTAAGGCCCTTCCACTGGTGTATTGAGGGTGTGTTGCTAAGGCCCTTCCACTGTTGTAATGAGGGTGTGTTGCTAAGGCCCTTCCACTGGTGTATTGAGGGTGTGTTGCTAAGGCCCTTCCACTGGTGTAATGAGGGTGTGTTGCCAAGGCCCTTCCACTGGTGTATTGAGGGTGTGTTGCTAATGCCCTTCCACTGGTGTATTGAGGGTGTGTTGCTAAGGCCCTTCCACTGGTGTGTTGAGGGTGTGTTGCTAAGGCCCTTCCACTGGTGTATTGAGGGTGTGTTGCTAAGGCCCTTCCACTGGTGTATTGAGGGTGTGTTGCTAAGGCCCTTCCACTGGTGTACTGAGGGTGTGTTGCTAAGGCCCTTCCACTGGTACATTGAGGGTGTGTTGCTAAGGCCCTTCCACTGGTGTATTGAGATTGTGTTGCTAAGGCCCTTCCACTGGTACATTGAGGGTGTGTTGCTAAGGCCCTTCCACTGTTGTAATGAGGGTGTGTTGCTAAGGCCCTTCCGCTGGTGTATTGAGGGTGTGTTGCTAAGGCCCTTCCACTGGTGTAATGAGGGTGTATTGCTAAGGCCCTTCCACTGGTGTAATGAGGGTGTGTTGCTAAGGCCCTTCCGCTGGTGTATTGAGGGTGTGTTGCTAAAGCCCTTCCACTGGTGTAATGAGGGTGTATTGCTAAGGCCATTCCACTGGTGTAATGAGGGTGTGTTGCTAAGGCCCTTCCACTGGTGTATTGATGGTGTGTTGCTAAGGCCCTTCCACTGGTGTATTGAGGGTGTGTTGCTAAGGCCCTTCCACTGGTACATTGAGGGTGTGTTGCTAAGGCCCTTCCACTGGTGTAATGAGGGTGTGTTGCTAAGGCCCTTCCACTGGTGTATTGAGGGTGTGT
>NC_088218.1:18543301-18553301 GCF_036934945.1 Oncorhynchus masou masou
TCTACCCCTCTCGTTCTCCTTTCCTTCCCAGCATGGGAGAGGAACGCCTCTGTGTGAGCCGTGTGTGTGTGTGTGTGTGTATGTGTGTGTGCGCACACATTGGGGAGAAACGCCTGTCCATGTGTTGTGTTATGGGTTCACACGCATGTTATTCATGGCTCACACAGCTGCATACATATGGAGATAACACACACACCTCGTACACACTCACATATTGTGTGTTGTGCCAGGGAGGTAGTAGTGTAATAGCACATCACCAAACCTTTTACATTTTAATCTCTCTCTCTCCCCTGTCTGTCTGTCTGTCTGTCTCTCTCTCTCTCTCTCTCTCTCCCCTGTCTGTCTGTCTCTTTCTCTCTCCCCTGCCTGTCTATCTGTCTCTCTCTCTCCCCTGTCTGTCTCTCTCTCTCTCTCTCTCTCTCTCTCTCTCTCTCTCTCTCCTGTCTGTCTCTCTCTCTCTCTCTCTCTCTCTCTCCCCTGTCTGTCTGTCTGTCTGTCTGTCTCTCCCTCTCCCCTGTCTGTCTCTCTCTCTCTCTCTCTCTCCCTGTCTGTCTGTCTGTCTGTCTGTCTGTCTGTCTGTCTGTCTGTCTCTCTCTCTCTCTCCCCTGTCTGTCTCTCTCTCTCTCTCTCTCTCCCTCTCTCTCCTGTCTGTCTGTCTCTCTCTCTCTCCCCTGTCTGTCTGTCTCTCTCTCTCCCCTGTCTGTCTGTCTGTCTGTCTCTCTCTCTCTCTCTCCCTGTCTGTCTGTCTGTCTGTCCCTGTCTCTCTCTCTCCCCTGTCTGTCTCTCTCTCTCTCCCCCCTGTCTGTCTCTCTCTCTCCCCTGTCTGTCTGTCTCTCTCTGTCTCTCTCTCTCTCCCCTGTCTGTCTCTCTCTCTCTCTCTCCCCTGTCTGTCTCTCTCTCTCCCCTGTCTCTCTCTCTCTCTCTCTCTGTCTCTCCCCTCTCGCTCTCTCTTTCTCTCCCCTGTCTCTCTCTCTCTCTCTCCCCTGTCTGTCTGTCTCTCTCTCTCTCTCTCTCTCTCTCTCTCTCTCTCTCTCTCTCTCTCTCCCCTCTGTGTCTGTCTGTCTCTCTGTCTCTAATATAGGATTATATGGTCTTACTGGGAAGAGTAGAGTAGTAAAGTGACTAATTCCATCAGATAACTGGATTGGCTTCCATCTCCGTGTCTGTGAGAACATCACACTGGATAACATAGAGAGAGAGGGAGTAAAGACATACACACACACACACACACACACACACACACACACACACACACACACACACACACACACACACACACACACACACGAGAGGGCCACTTTCACAGATTATACTAGTCCATTAGCTTCAGCTAAATCTCTTCCCTCTTCTCTCTCTCACTATATTCTTCTATAAATCCACTCTCCCCCTTCTCTCTCTTCTCCTTCTCTATCTTCTTCTCCTTCTCTCTCTTCTCCCCCTCTCTCTTCTCCCTCTCTCTATTCCTCTCTTCTCCTTCTCGCTCTTCTCCTTCTCTCTCCCCCTTCTCCTTCTCGCTCTTCCCCTTCTCTATCTTCTCCTTCTCTCTCTTCTCCTTCTCTCTCTTCTCCTTCGCTTTCTCCCCTTTCTCTCTCTTCTTCTTCTCTCCCCCTCTCTCTTCTCCCGCTCTGTCTCGTCTCCTTCTCTCTCTTCTCCCTCTCTCCCTCTTCTTCCTCTCTCTCCCCCTCTCTCTCTCTTCTCCTTCTCTCTCTCCCCCTTCTCTCTCTCTCTCCCCCTCTCTCTTCTCCTTCTCTCTCTCCCCCTTCTCTCTCTCTCCCTCTCTCTCCTTCTCTCTCTCTCCCTCTCTCTCTTCTCTCTCTCTCTCCCACTCTATCTTCTCCCTCTCTCATTTCTCCTTCTCTCTCTTCTCCTTCTCTCTCTTCTCCCTCTCTCCCTCTTCTTCCTCTCTCCCCCTCTCTCTCTCTTCTCCTTCTCTCTCTCCCCCTTCTCTCTCTCTCTCCCCACTCTCTTCTCCTTCTCTCTCTCCCCCTTCTCTCTCTCTCCCTCTCTCTCCGTCTCTCTCTCTCTCCCTCTCTCTTTTCTCCCTCTCTCTCTCCCCCTTCTCTCTCTCTCTCCCCCTCTCTCTTCTCCTTCTCTCTCTCCCCCTTCTCTCTCTCTCCCTCTCTCATTTCTCCTTCTCTCTCTTCTCCCTCTCTCTCATCTCCTTCTCTCTCTTCTCCTTCTCTCTCTTCTCCCTCTCTCTCCCCACTCTATCTTCTCCCTCTCTCTCCCTCTCTATCTTCTCCCTCTCTCTCTTCTCTCTCTCTCTCCCCACTCTATCTTCTCCCTCTCTCTCCCCACTCTATCTTCTCCCTCTCTCTCTTCTCTCTCTCTCTCCCTCTTCTCTCTCATCTCCCTCTCTCCTTCTCTCTCTTCTCCCTCTTCTCTCTCATCTCCCTCTCTCTCCCTCTCTCTCTTCTCCCTCTCTCCTTCTCTCTCTTCTCCCTCTCTCTCTTCTCTCTCTCTCTCCCCACTCTATCTTCTCCCTCTCTCTCCCCACTCTATCTTCTCCCTCTCTCTCTGTTCCTCTGCATATACACTCACCTATCTTCCTCAGTTCTTAGTCCCTGGGTCCATTTCCTTCTCAACCATCTTTTCTCCCTCTCTCTCTTCTCTCTCTCTCTCCCCACTCTATCTTCTCCCTCTCTCTCTTCTCTCTCTCTCTCCCCTCTCTCTCTCTTCTCTCTCTCCCCACTCTATCTTCTCCCTCTCCCTCTTCTCTCTCTCTCTCCCCACTCTATCTTCTCCCTCTCTCTCTTCTCTCTCTCTCTCCCCTCTCTCTCTCTTCTCTCTCTCCCCACTCTATCTTCTCCCTCTCTCTCTTCTCTCTCTCTCTCCCCACTCTATCTTCTCCCTCTCTCTCTGTTCCTCTGCATATACACTCACCTATCTTCCTCAGTTCTTAGTCCCTGGGTCCATTTCCTTCTCAACCATCTTTTTATCCCTCTCCCTTTTCTTTCCATCCCTCCTTTCTTTTCATATCTTCCTCTCTCTGCCTCCCCTCTTTCCTACTACAGTAATTTCTCTCCTTCGCCTGGCCCTGCTACCTCTCCTCCTCCTCCCACTCTCCTTTCCCCTTCCCCCACTCCTTCTCCACTCAATTTCTCCTTCTCTCTTTCAGATTGAATCTCCAGCCCCGCTCCCTGTGTGAATGGTCAGTGTGTGTGTGTGTGTGTGTGTGTGTGTGTGTGTGTGTGTGTGTGTGTGTGTGTGTGTGTGTGTGTGTGTGTGTGTGTGTGTGTGTGTGTGTGTGTGTGTGTGTGCGTGCGTGCAAGCATGTGTGTTGGTGTGTGTGTTCAGACTGTTGAGTAAGAGCCTGTAGAAGTACTGTAGAGGAGTAGAATAAAATGTCTCCTTCTGTTCTTTTGCCCTCTGGTGTGTTTTAGAATGGGCTGAGTGTGTGTGTTGATTCAGTTTATCATTGAATAACACACACACACACATCCACCCACCCACACACACACCCACCCACCCACACACATCCACACACACCCACCCACCCACACACACACCCACTCACCCACCCACACACACACACACACATCCACACACACACACCCACCCACCCACACATACACCCACCCACCCACCCACCCACCCACCCACCCACCCACACACACACACACACACACACACACACACACACACACACACACACACACACACACACACACACACACACACACACACACACACACACACACACATCCACACACACCCACCCACCCACACACCCACCCACCCACCCACCCATCCACCCACCCACCCACACACACACACACCCACCCCCACCCATCCACCCACCCACACACACACACACACACCACCCACCCACACACACACACACACACACACACACACAGCAGAACCCCCCACATTTTCTACACTAGGATAGTTTAAAAATGTATGATGAGAGAGACAAACAGAGGAGTGAGAGACCGAGCCAAGAATGAAAGACAGAGCAAGTGAAGATGAGAGAATGAGAGAGGGAGAGAGAGAAGTGGAGCATGGTTAACTTAGTCTAATTTGTGTCTCTGGTTGTAAATGGTGGAGGGAGAAACATATATGGAGAGAGAGAGAGAGAGGTAGAGAAAGAGATAGAGAGGTAGAGAAAGAGAGAGAGCGAGAGAAAGATAAAGAGATAGAAGGAGAGAGAGATGTACACTGCATCTCTGTCTCGCTGCACTGTGAACTGCAGAGTGATGTGGATTAAGAGAGCATAATATGAGTGTGTGTGAGGGAGAGAGAGATGGAGGGAGAGGGATGGAGGGAGAGATGGAGGGAGAGAGATGGGGAGAGAGATAGAGAAAAACAACAGAAGACTCTACGGGTGCAGGTGTGTATGTGTACATGTGGTTGTCTATCCAGGTGTGTGTGTGTGTATGTGTGTGTGTGTGTGTGTGTGTGTGTGTGTGTGTGTGTGTGTGTGTGTGTGTGTGTGTGTGTGTGTGTGTGTGTGTGTGTGTGTGTGTGTGTGTGTGTGTGTGTGTGTGTGTGTGTGTGTGTGTGTGTGTGTGTGTGTGTGTGTGTGTGTGTGTGTGTGTGTGTGTGTGTGTGTGTGTGTGTGGACTGGTCCCTGGAGCGTATCCTGTACTCATGTGAGCTCTCACTGCAGCTTTCACTCTTGCCGCTAAAATCCAGGTCACATTACTTTCTCTCTGTATAACCCAGCTCTAACATAGCCTGTGTGTGTGTGTGTGTGTGTGTGTGTGTCCAGTGTGATGTTCTCACAGACACCGAGATGGAAGCCAATCCAGTGTGTGCTACACGCACCCATGTGATGACGCCACCAGCCAATCACAGACGAACACATACAGAGAATCCCTCCACTGGCACTCTCTGGCCGTTTCCATGGTAACCTAGAATGACGGTCCCCGTCCCATAGTTAGCTGGCTTCAACACAGATCTAGGATCAGATACTCCGGCACAAATACACACGTTTTAGAACGCGGTTGACCGATGGCAACAATGTAACTCAGCTGCGTTCATTTCACCAACTGTTGTCTCTTTACGCTGTTTTACGAGACAACCATAATGCCCTTTACTCTCCCTTAACCTTTAAGGGGCACTTTCCCAGAAACAGACAGATCCTTGTCCTGGACTAAAATCAAACTCAATGGAGAATCTCCATTTAAAATGCTTTTTAGTCGAGGATTAGGCTTCGTCTGTGTCTGGGAAACCAGCCCTAAACGTCAGTAGTAGTAGTCAGCAAAACAAGGGTGAACTGGGTCAGAGTCTGTATCTTCCAGGACCAGAGAGACAGGGAGAAGTCTCGCATTAGAAAGGGGACCATGTCCCTTGCCCCCCCCTCTGTCCTCTCCTACTCCTGCATAACCCCTTCTGCCCTATCCTCCCATTGACTCCCCTGTCTCTTTCCGATCCTGCTGATTCCCTATCAAAAATTCACCATCAGCCGAGCTAACATTTAAACACCTATACCACCAGTAGAGAGAGAGGGAGAGAGAGAGAGAGAGAGAGAGAGAGAGAGAGAGAGAGAGAGAGAGAGAGAGAGAGAGAGAGAGAGAGAGAGAGAGAGAGGAGGAGAGAGAGAGAGAGAGAGAGAGAAAGAGAGAGCGAGAGAGAGAGAGAGAGAGAGAGAGAGAGAGAGAGAGGGAGAGGGAGAGAGAGGAGAGAGAGGAGAGATAGGAGAGAGAGAGAGAGAGAGAAAGAGGAGAGCGAGAGAGAGAGGAGAGAAAGGGAGAGAGGAGAGAGAGAGACAGAGAGGGAGAGAGGAGAGAGAGAGAGAGAGAGAGAGAGAGAGAGAGGGGGAGAGAGAGAGGAGAGAGAGGAGAGATAGGAGAGAGAGATATAGAGAGAGAGAGGAGAGCGAGAGAGAGAGAGGGGGAGAGAGAGGAGAGATAGGAGAGAGAGAGATAGAGAGAGAGAAAGAGGAGAGCAAGAGAGAGAGGAGAGAAAGGGAGAGAGGAGAGAGAGGGGAGAGGAGAGAGGGAGAGAGAGAGAGAGAGAGAGAGAGAGAGAGAGAGAGAGAGAGGAGGGAAAGGGAGAGAGGAAAGAGAGAGACAGAGAGGGAGAGAGAGAGAGATAGAGAGAGATTGAGAGGGAGAGTGACAGAGAGGGAGAGAGAGAGAGAGAGAGAGAGAGAGAGAGAGAGGGAGGGAAAGGGAGAGAGGAAAGAGAGAGAGAGAGAGAGGAGGGAAAGGGAGAGGGGAAAGAGAGAGACAGAGAGGGAGAGAGGAGAGAGAGAGAGAGAGAGAGAGAGAGAGAATGGTGGATAGAGAAAATAAGTATATATTCTGGAAGGAAAACCAGAGTACTATTATCAGCACCATGTAAACGCTGCCAACTGGAGCCAAACACACTCTACAACAACCATCATAACCCATTATGTGTGTAGGTGGGGGGAATTATCCACACATTCTTAATTACATTAAAACAAGCATTTCATTCCATTATTTTGGCCAGTGGTGGTGAGCTGGGCAGGACAACAACTTTATATATGTGCGTAACTGTGTGTGTGTGTGTGTGTGTGTGTGTGTGTGTGTGTGTCGTACCTCTCCATAGTTGGTAGTGAGGACCAGGGTTCCGTCTCCACAGGAGCTGACAGTAGAGGGGACCAGCTGCTCCTTCTCCTTGACCCACACACGGGCCCCCTGCAACACACACACACACACACACACACACACACACACACACACACACACACACACACACACACACACACACACACACACACATACACAGACACACACAGACACACACACACACGGTTATGATAACACCCACCAGAATAAAGGAATCATACACACTCAATGCTCTGTCCATTATTACACTGATAATACAATCTCTAAAACATATAGTGGATGTCAGCAGTCAGGTTTTCAAGATGAAGCCCTTTCAGTGGAGACGTTTTTTCCTTGATGCATTATGATGCAATCAAAACCAAAAAAACACATGACTTTGATGTGTCCAAACACACATAGCTACAGAGGGTTGGAGAGACCACAGCAAAGAAGGGTTGTAGAGAGGAGGATGAGAGACAAATTGTTTTAGCAACAGATGGCCCACACCCCTTGGCAACCCCCTACTCCTGCATGACAACACACACACACACACACACACACACACACACACACACACACACACACACACACACACACACACACACACACACACACACACACACACACACACACCGTAAGCCCAACTTACATGTGCACAGGTAGAATTGTGGTTATAGTCATATTGTATGCCACAGCTACAAGTTCCAATCGAGTAAGAAACACTAGCTCTCCAAGCGAGTCCATATTCTCTAGTGTGTGTGTGTGTGTGTATGTGTGTGTGTGTCACAGTGAGAAGGGGCGGTTGTTAAAGCTATATCAGATTGAGATAAAGAAGGATGGAGGTAAGTAGCCTACAGTTAGAGGATAACACATTCATGCACAGATGAGACAAGCCGTGTGTGTGTGTGTGTGTGTGTGTGTGTGTGTGTGTGTTCTCAGACAGATGTTTCAGATGTGCTGGAGGGGAACACAGAGAGACACGGCTGGGTCCTGATGCCGATCCACCATTCTAACACAGCAACAACACTGTCGGACAGAGAGAGAGTCTGTTTTTGTCAGGCAGAAAGACATAAAGGGACAGAAGAGAAGGAGAGAGATACATGTCCTCTGTAGTAGAGAGGTAGGGAGAGAGAGAAGGAGAGAGATACATGTCCTCTGTAGTAGAGAGGTAGGGAGAGAGAGAAGGAGAGAGATACATGTCCTCTGTAGTAGAGAGGTAGGGAGGAAGGAGAGAAGGAGAGAGATACATGTCCTCTGTAGTAGAGAGGTAGGGAGAGAGAGAAGGAGAGAGATACATGTCCTCTGTAGTAGAGAGGTAGGGAGAGAGAGAAGGGTGGAGAGGTAGGGAGAGAGAGAGAGAGGAGAGAAGTGGGGGGCAAAGAAAGAGAGACAGGGTGATAGAGGTAGAGAAAGAGAGACAGGGTGATAGGGGTGGAGAAAGAGAGACAGGGTGATAGAGGTGGAGAAAGAGAGACAGGGTGATAGAGGTGGAGAAAGAGAGACAGGGTGATAGATGTGAGAAAGATGATAGGAGAAGAAAGAGAGACAGGGTGATAGAGGAGAGACAGGGTGGAGAAAAGAGAGACAGGGTGATAGAGGTGGAGAAAGAGAGACAGGGTGATAGAGGTGGAGAAGACAGATAGAGAAAGAGAGACAGGGTGATAGAGGTGGAGAAAGAGAGACAGGGTGATAGAGGTGGAGAAAGAGAGACAGGGTGATAGAAAGGTGGAGAAAAGAGAGACAGGGTGATAGAGGTGGAGAAAGAGAGACAGGGTGAGAAAAGAGACAGGGTGATAGAGGTGGAGAAAGAGAGACAGGGTGATAGAGGTGGAGAAAGAGAGACAGGGTGATAGAGGTGGAGAAAGAGAGACAGGGTGATAGAGGTGGAGAAAGAGAGACAGGGTGATAGAGGTGGTGAAAGAGGAAGTGTCATATTTATTCTGTCCCTCGAACACAAAGCTACCTTTCAGCCAGTCAGTGACCTCTAACCCCTGACCCCTACACGGGGGGGGGACTACTGTGTTACAAAGGGGGTAAGCAGGTGAAGAGGAAGGGTAGAGGGAAGTTAAAGGGGGACTACTGCATTAGATGTAAAGGAGGTGAGGGTGAGGGAGGGGTGAGGGAGAGGTATAGAACGTTCTGTAGGTACTTGAACAGACTTTGAGGTACGTTTGCTCCCGTTTCACGGGTGTGGCGAGGTGTGGCTTGAGGAGACGTGTGAAGTATTTTAAGGGCAGTGGCCATGACTATATATATTTCCACAACCCCTCCCCGTTTTGAACTGGTCGTTCAGTACAGCAACGTTTCGGCTCAATCGAACGATCCAGAACGTAAGAACATACTGAACGCAGCCCAGATGTGCACATCTGAAAGAAGAGTGAGAGAAAGAGGAGGAGAAGAGACTTATTGTTTTAGCAACAGATGGCCCACACCCCCCGGCAACCCTCCGCTCCCGCATGACAACACACACACACACTTACATACACTCCCGACAAAGGCTGTGGAGTTAACCAGGCAGAAAACACACCCAGCTGGGTAGTTGGGGTGGAGCTGCTGTACTGAAGGGTGTCGCTCCTGTACTGTGAGTTGAACACCCGGGGCCAGTGACAAATCCACACACACTTTGGGAGGTCTCTATGTGATAGCTATATATTCTACCACTAGGTACAGTTACTGTTGATTACATGAACAGTGGGGTTCTGAAATGATTGACAGCCTGCATTCTAATTTCGACACCAAACCCACCACTGGTGTGCGTGGCCAAAGAGCTCTATTTTCATGTCATCTTTCCAAAAACACCAGTTCCAATCCAAGTGGCAATTTCACTGAGAAAACTCCAGGTGTTTACATATGATGACATGAACATAGAGGTCTTTGGCCAATCATAAGCAGAGCAGAACCCCAGACCTACTGTAAAATACGGTGGTGGATCTTTGATGTTATGGGGCTATTTTGCTTCCACTGGTCCTTGGGGCCCTTGTTAAGGTCAACGGCATCATGACCTTAACCCAGTACCGGAACATTTTCGAAATAACCTGATTGCCTCTGCCAGGAGGCTGGAAACTTGGGGGCACGTGGATCTTCCAGCAAGACAATAACCCAAAGCACACATCAAAATCCACAAAGAAATGGTTAACTGGCCACGAAATCAACATTCAACACTCAGTCTTAGGACTTGAAACCCATTGAAGAGGTCGGTCCATAAAGCGCAGACGAAGGACATCAAGGATCTGGAAGGGAATCTGTGTGGAGGAATGGTCTAAAATCTCTAACTCATCAAACATTTTAGAAAGAGGCTCGGTGCCGTTATCCTCGCAAGGCGGGGTATTAAAAACAGGGATGTCAATCATTTTGACCCCAACCTTTTGGAGAATCGTTTCTATTGCTTGTCAAACAAAATCTCTTTCTCAGCAATATTTTATTAGTGTTAAATAATAGAGTTTGCCAATTTTTTAGGAGCAAACATTATAGCTCAGTATTTG
>NC_088218.1:18558301-18650801 GCF_036934945.1 Oncorhynchus masou masou
ATAAAAAATCCTTCCTTAACCGGTCTCCTCCCCTTCATCTACACCGATTGAAGTGGATTTAACATGTGACATCAATAAGGGATCATAGCTTTCACCTGGTCAGTCTATGTCACGGAAAGAGCAGGTGTTCTTAATGTTTTATACAGTCAGTGTATAAGTAAGATCTGTCAGAAAGGCCAGTAGGGTTCCACTGGTACCAAACACCTGGCAGTGAACACACACACACACACACACACACACACACACACACACACACACACATTAGGGAGTCTATTGAGCTATTGTAGTAGATTAGTTATGATTAGTATAATGACTTCTATTTGCGTATTCAGTGCAGTTCAGGTTATTTAAAGCTGGAGATCCTTTCGGTCCCTTGTATCTCAGAACACATTAATGATTCATCTGAGACTGTTCTGAACCAGCTAAAACACACCATGGCAACTTAGACCCCATCACACACAGAGAGGCAGCAGCCTGGCAGATTAACCTGGGTGTGTATTGTGTACATGAGTGTATTCGTGCATGCGTGTGTGTGTGTGTGTGTGTGTGTGTGTGTGTGTGTGTGTGTGTGTGTGTGTGTGTGTGTGTGTGTGTGTGTGTGTGTGTGTGTGTGTGTGTGTGTGTGTGTGTGTGTGTGTGTATTCAAGCCTAATTTCGAGCAGTTGACTAATTATCACATTCTCTCTGATCTTGGATTAAACTACAGTCAAACCCCAGAAACGCCATGGCAACCAGGCTCCATGGCAACGCCATGGAGACAGAGCGCCATGGAAACAGCAGACTAAATAAGCAGCACAGGAAAGGAGGTGTAAAATAGCCTACTAAATGGGATAACAACAAAAAATGTTTCTTTTTTTATCCTTTATATAACTAGGCAAGTCAGCTCAGAACAAATTCTTATGTACAATGACGGTCTACCCCGGCCAAAACCTAACCCGGATGACGCTGGGCCTATTGTGTGCTGCCCTGTGAGACTCCCAATCACGGCCGATTGTGATACAGTCTGGAATCGAACCAGGGTCTGTAGTGACACCTCTAGCACTGAGATGCAGTGCCTTAGACCGCTGCGCCGCTCTGGAACCCCATACCTAACCCTTTAGATTTTAGCACCTTGAGGTTGCTGGGAGATCGTGTTTCTGTTGAGAAAACAACTGAGGACACTGGGAGTTGGTGTTCGTAGTGAGTGTGAAAGACAGCTGTAAAGATGGAGAGCTACTCCCATGCCTACAGACAGAGAAAGGGGGAAAGCGAAAGAGAGGGGAGAGAGAGAAAGAGAGCGAGAGAGGCCGGCCGGGGGCATGTACCAGGGATGAAGAGATCGGAGATTGTGGGGGAGGAAAAAGAGAGACAAGCGAGACGGGAGACAGAGCGACGGAGAGAGAGACAGAGCTGATGCCGCTCTAAGCAGAAGGAATGCGGTTGGTTCTGCTGAAAATAGGTCACACATCTCAAGCGACTGCTCTCTCTCTCTCTCCTCTCCAATGAATCAGCATACACTCTATGCATGACTATAACATACCCTTCCCGCTTTACACTACACACTAAACACTAAACTACACAACAGTCTTTCCACTAGTTTAATATCCAGGCAGGGTGCCCAGGCCCCTTACGCAACATCTAAATCCTCTGGCATGAAAATGACCAATTGCACCAATAGAAGCCCAACTCATCCTTAATAGGCAGGGGCCAACAGAGAGGCACCGCCTATACATCTGTAGGGGAAGCACTGCCACACATTACACATAAGTCAAAGAGAAAGAAAGAGAGTGAGAGACACACACACACACACAAGGACACAGACTTTCGCACCACTGATCAAAATATGAGGGGGGATTGTGCAGGCCACAGAAGGAGAATGTCACCTGACATTTCACGCTCGGGTTGCCAGCGTGGCGTCAGGTTTTCTGCCTGGGTTGCCATGTTTAGAGACTAAAGCTGGAATCCCGCCCTCGGTTGAGATCTGGACCCCATCGCCATCTCTCTCTCTGTCCAGAGAGAAAGGGGGAAGGAATAGAGGGAGAGATACTGGACAGGGGGATGACAGAGAGAGAGGAAGGAAGGAAGGAAGGAAGGAAGGAAGGAAGGAAGGAAGGAAGGAAGGAAGGAAGGAAGGAAGGAAGGAGGGGATGATAGAGAGAGAGAGAGAGAGAGAGAGAGAGAGAGAGAGGAACTGTATGAGGGAGGGACAGCTGCCTGCTCTGAGGGAGAGATGGAGGGATCATGAAGGAATGAAAATAAATGAAATGATGATGAAAAGGACCCCCAGAGGGTTGGTCTCTGCCGGCTAAATAAGTCCTGTGTGTGTGTGTGTGTGCGCGCGCGTGTGTGTGTGTCCTCTGTCTAATTCATCATGATGTAAAGAGTGGGGGTCTGGCAGCCATAACTCATTCAGAACAGACCTTTTAATAAGAGTGAATATATTAGTTCATATTATACACACACACACACACAGTGCAGGCATGGACACATGCACATACACACACACAATATGTGCCACTCTCGTGCTTACAGTGAATCAACATGCCACAGTATAGAGTTTACCCCAGCCACTGGGTTTGACAGACAGACAGACAGAGAGAGAGAGAGAGAGAGAGAGAGAGAGAGAGGGAGAGAGAGGGAGAGAGCGACAGAGAGAGAGAGAGAGAGAGAGAGAGAGAGAGAGAGAGAGTGGGGCTTAAGTTGCATCCCTGTCTCACCCCACAGCGCTGTGGAAAGAAATGCGCTGTGGAAAGAAATGTGTGTTTTTTGCAAATTTTAACCAAACAACAAGTGTGCGGTTAAAATTGGCAAAAACACACACATTTCTTTCCACAGCGCTGTGGGGTGAGACAGGGATGCAGCTTAAGCCCCACCCTCTTCAACATATATATCAACAAATTGGCGAGGGCACAAGAACAGTCTGCAGCACCCGGCCTCACCCTTCTAGAAGTCAAATGTCTACTGATTGTTTATGATCTGGTGCTTCTGTCCCCAACCAATGAGGGCCTACAGCAGCACCTAGATATTCTGCACAGATTCTGTCAGACTTGGACCCTGACAGCAAATCTCAGTAAGACAAAAATAATGGTGTTCCAAGAAAGGTCCAGTTGCCAGGACCATAAATACAAATTCCCTCTAGACAGCATTGCCCCTAGAGCACACAAAAACTATACATACCTCGACCTAAACATCAGCGCCACAGATAACTTCCACAAAGCTGTGAACAAGCTGAGAGACAAGGCAAGAAGGGCCTTCTATGCCATCAAAAGGAACATAAAATGTGACATACCAATTAGGATCTGGCTAAAAATACTTGAATCAGTCATAGAACCCATTGCCCATTATGGTTGTGAGGTCTGGGGTCTGCTCACCAACCAATAATTCACAAAATGGGAAAAACACCAAATTGAGACTCTGCATGCAGAATTCTGCAAAAAATATCCTCTGTGTACAACGTAAAACACCAAATAATGCATGCAGAGCAGAATTACGTTGATACCCGCTAATGATCAAAATCCAGAAAAGAGCCGTTAAATTCTACAATCACCTAAAAGGAAGTGATTCCCAAACCTTCCATAACAAAGCCATCACCTACAGAGAGATGAACCTGGAGAAGAGTCCCCTAAGCAAGCTGGTCCTGGGGCTCTGTTCACAAACACAAACAGACCCCACAGGACAGCAACACAACCAAATCATGAGAAAACTAAAAGATAATTACTTGACAGATAGAAAAGAATTAACAAAAAACAGTGCAAACTATTATGCTATTTGTCCCTAAACAGAGAGCACATAATGGCAGAATGCCTGACCACTGTAACTGACCAAAACTTAAGGAAGGCTTCGACTATGTACAGACTCAGTGAGCATAGCCTTGCTCTCAAGAGAAGACACACAGCCCACAAAATGAGGTGGAAACCGAGCTGCAATTCCTAACCTCCTGCCAAATGTATGACCATATTAAAGACCCATATTTCCCTCAGATTACACAGATCCACAAAGAATTTAATAACAAACCCAATTTTGATAAACTCCCATATCTATTGGGTGAAATACCACTGTGTGCCATCCCAGCGGCAAGATTTATGACCTTTTGCCACAAGAAAAGGGCAACCAGTGAAGAACAAACACCATTGTAAATACAACCCATATTTATGTTTATTTATTTTCCCTTTTGTACTTTAACTATTTGCACATAATATGACATTTGAAATGTCTTTATTCTTTTGGAACTTCTGTGAGTGTAATGTTTACTGTACATTTGTACGGTTAATTTCAGTTTTGTTCATTATCTACTTCACTTGCTTTAGCAATGTTAACATATGTTTCCCATGCCAATAAAGCCCCTTAAATTGACAATGAATTGAAAGAGAGAGAGAGAGAGAGAGAGAGAGAGAGAGAGAGAGAGAGAGAGAGAGAGAGGGTAAATGAGATGGGGAGCAAGAGAGAGAAAGAAGACTGGAATGAATGTCCAACACGTCACACAGTGTCATCTTTACAATGTGTATTTATGTGGTGGGGGACACTAGGACCCCTATCGGCCGGGCCTCCCCTTCCACTGTTGCCGAGGGATACGGAGGTGTGATGTGTTGAGTCACAGTGTAGAGAATTTACTACATCTGTAACAACATCCATGGAGACAGACAGACACATGCGCGCACACACACACACACTACCGGTCCAAAGTTTTACATTTAACATTTACATTTAAGTCATTTAGCAGACGCTCTTATCCAGAGCGACTTACAAATTGGTGAATTCACCTTCTGACATCATTTTAGAACCTCATTTTTTCGTTTTTTATTGAAATACACGCAGTTTAATCTCTTAATGTACTCTGAAACTAAAGCATAGAACAGATAGACAATTGGAAACAAAAAAGAAATCATGAAATAGTTATTTTGAACAAAATTGTATCTACATTTTTAACTTTTGATAAAAGTAGCCACCTTTTGCTGACATAACAGCCGAACACACATTCTTTCTACAACGGAAATCAAATATCGTTCAGAAAGTTCTTCCCAACACTGTTGCAGAAGTTCCCACAAATGTGTTGCACTTGTAGGTTGCTTTGCTTTCACCCTTCTGCCCAATTCATCACAAACCAGCTCGACGGAGTTGAAGTCTGGAGACTGTGCTGGCCATTCCATGATTTGAAGCCTACCGTCTTGTTCTTTTCCTCTAAGGTAGTTCTGACGTAGCCTGGAGGTATGTGCTGGGTCATTATCTTGCTGTAGGATGAACCCTATAGCCTGGAGGTATGTTCTGGGTCATTATCTTGCTGTAGGATGAACCCTATAACCTGGAGGCAAGGTCTGGGTCATTATCTTGCTGTAGGATGAACCCTATAGCCTGGAGGTATGTTCTGGGTCATTATCTTGCTGTAGGATGAACCCTATAGCCTGGAGGTATGTTCTGGGTCATTATCTTGCTGTAGGATGAACCCTATAGCCTGGAGGTATGTTCTGGGTCATTATCTTGCTGTAGGATGAACCCTATAGCCTGGAGGCAAGTTTGGGGTCATTATCTTGCTGTAGGATGAACCCTATAGCCTGGAGGTATGTTCTGGGTCATTATCTTGCTGTAGGATGAACCCTATAGCCTGGAGGTATGTTCTGGGTCATTATCTTGCTGTAGGATGAACCCTATAGCCTGGATATATGTTCTGGGTCATTATCTTGCTGTAGGATGAACCCTATAGCCTGGAGGTATGTTCTGGGTCATTATCTTGAGGTAGGATGAACCCTTGACCAACTTGGTGCACACCAGATGGAATTGCATGGCACTGCGAAATGCTGTGGTAGCCATTATGGTTCAGCGAGCCACTCACTCTGCGCAAGTCACCAACTCTGGATCCAGGAAAAGAGCCCCAGACCATCACGCTTCCTCCTCCATGTTTGACAGGTGGTGTCACACACTGAGGAACCGTCCTTTCGCCTACTCGACGGCGGACAAAAACCCTGCGTGATGAACCGAAGATTTCATTGGTCCATAAGACCGTCTTCCAGTTTTCAGTAGTCCACTGGCGGTGCTTCGTGGCCCAGGCAAGTCTCTTTTTCTTATTTTGCCATCTTAGCAATGGCTTTCATACCGCCACTCGACCTGTCAAACCTGCAGCTCGAAGTCTCCTCTTCACAGTTGAAACTGAGATTTGTTGACTTCGGCCAGTGTTAAGAGGTGCTTGAAGCTGCTGTCCTGTGAGCCGCCTATCACGCAAGCTGTTGACTCTCAGAAACTTGTCTTCTGATTCTGTTGTGGCTTAGGGTCTGCCAGACCTCCTCCTGTCAGAGTTTCCGAGTGCCTTTTGATGGTGTAGGAAACTATACTCACTGACACCTTGGTTTTCTGTGTAATTCCTCTAAAGGAAAGACCTACACTTAAGGGTTATAATGGTCTGTCGGTCTTCCTTTGTTAATTGCCTTTTCCTCACCATTATGATAGCAATATACTACTTCCTGCAGTACAATACAGTGAAAATAATGCTTAAGAGGGTGTAGTAACAGTCTGTCCCAACACTGCTTTTATACAGACAGAGGGTTTGTAAGTAATCAACCAAAGTTGGGACACCTGTGGGAATTGTTAGCGTGAACTTTCAAGGCTTAATTTAGGACCATCGCTGCAGAACAGCTGTAAAATGTTAACCCTTTACTTGTTCCCTGAAAAAATGATTATTTTTTTTACAACTCTGAAATGTACCTTGTTTTTCAGTTTTTGGTAACCCAAACTTTTTTTAGTGTTATTTTTTTTAAACGTCTGGCAGTTTACCTCTTACCTTTATACCATTTCAGGTTATTCACTGGACTTTCAATAAAATGTCAATAAAAACTGGGAAAATGGGGGTGTTCTAAAACTTTTGACTGGTAGTGTACAGGCACACAGAATGAATGAGTGAGAAGGGGCGGTTAAAGCTGTTAAAGCTATATCAGATCGAGATAAAGAAGGATGGAGGTAAGTAGCCTACAGTTAGAGGATAACACATTCATGCACAGACAAGACAAATGTGTGTGTGTGTGTGTGATGTGTTTGTGCTAGAAATGAAAACCACAACACCATGACGGAATGACTTAGAAAGAGGGAGGAGATAGAGGTGAGAAGAAAGGAGATGAGGAGGAGGTGGGAAGGTTGGCATCATTCATCCCAGAATTGGGGAAGAATGCAGCCTTTATATGTTAGAAACAAAGAACACACCAACCACGTGTAACAGTGTAGCTTCCTTCCCTCTCCTCACCCCTACCTGGGCTCAAACCAGAGACCCTCTGCACACATCGACAACGGACACCCAGGAAGCATCATTACCCATCGAGCCACAGAAGTCAGTGCCCTTGCAAACCAAGGGAAACAACTACTTCAAGGTCTCAGAGCAAGTGATGTCACCGATTGAAACGCTATTAGCGTGCACCACCGCTAACTAGCTAGCCATTTCACATCGGTTACACATGTCTAAACCTATTAGGCTTAGATTGTCACAACAACCTGTCAATATATTAACGTATAATAGATTATCCTGCAGAAAACACATGCAGTTTATGGAATAAGGTTTTCTACTGGGCCAAACTCAGTGGGCTAGCAAACTGGTGACCGGACGAGAGCTCTGTGAGGCCGCCGGCAAAGAGATGGAGCGAAAAGTCGTAAATTAGTTTATTGATCTGGGAGAATCGGTAACAACGCAATTTAAACACCAAGACATGAGGGATTCTCTCCCTCTGCAGTGACGGAATCCAGTGCTACGTAAAAGAGGGACGGGGGATGTTTCATCAATCATTTAATAGCAGATGTCAGAATAGACAGAGAGAGAGAGATTTCCACATTGTTACAAACACTGTACATGGTTTATAATATAACATTTGAAACGCCACTGAAACTTTTATGAGTGCAATGTTTACTGTAAATCTTTTTTTTAAATTGTTGATGTTGTGTTTTGTTTCTTCTCACTTGTGTTTATTTCACTTGCTTTGACAAGGTAAACGTATGTTTCCCATGCCTATAAAACCCATTTGAATTGACTTGAGACAGAGATTCGGACATGGAGTTAATAAACGGTAATAACAACCATAGCCATCGCAACTCGCTGTCTCACCTACAGTCAATTCGTATCCTTCCATTTCGCCTTCATCGTAGAGAAGCACCCACCCTCTCATCTTCCTCCTCTCTCCACCCCCCTCCTCAAATCCCGCAATAGCCACACCTCCCATCCTCCTTCTCCGAGACACAGCCCCACACAGCCACCCCAGAGAAGGTAGAACCCCCTCCCTGATCATACTCGTATAGACACTAATACCCCAGTAGGTTAGTAGCTTGACTAGTAACGATACCACGCTTTTCTTTTAACAGATTGGTCTTAATCCGAAATGCAGCATTATGGAAAGACTAGCCTATATTCTGGTCAGCCTGCATTAAGCCAATTATGCTACTCCTCTCCTCCTCTTAGAGAATGGACAGATGAGGATAGCAGTGCAGGCTACATTATGAGTGGTGTGGTGCCATTTTAGCACATCCTGACAGTAGACTTTTGTCTAATAAGATAGGTAGGCTAGTATTCACTTGTGATGATGACATTGGCCTACATTTAGAGAGAGAGAGCGAGCGAGAAAGCAAATGTTTTCGATATTGTGACACGTAACCTACACCTACTATATTTTCTCCCGTCGCCTACCCGAATAGTTTTATTATGCTTGTGTCTGTCGAGGGTCGGCCATATATGGATTCTTGTTGAACCACCATCATAGCCTACACCAAATAAAATGTCAAAACGATATTCACACAACGGGTCTTATGACAGGCTACCATGTAATTTCATATTTCTATCCCTAGGCCAAACAGTACCGGGGAAATATAATGTTAAACGGGAGAAAAGCGATTCTCTCATCCCAGCTTACCTCTGCGAAAAACGCCTCCATTCTGCTCTATGTTGCTGCCCGGCGCTCGTGAAGTCAATCGGTGGGCAGACGCGTGCCGGTGTTAACGGGGAGCTAAATTACAGCGGGCATCGGGCGAGCTCCGGGCGGGTGGTGGTCCTGTTCGGTGGTGATTTCCATTCATTTGTAAACGTCCCGATTTAAATCCGGACGGCTACAATCCCTGATGTGTGTTCCCACCCAACGTGAACACAGAGAGAGTAAGAGAGTAAGAGAGAGTAAGAGAGAGAGAGAGAGGGGGGAGAGAGAGAGAGAGAGAGAGAGAGGGGGGGGACACACACACACACCTCTTCTCCGTGTGTACCGTTATAAAAAAAAGTCAGATAAATCCTGAACAGGGAATCCAACGGTTCCCTCTTCAGTCCTGGCCCTGAACTGACGGACTCCACCGAGACGCAACCGAGTGTAAGTTTGTGTGAAAAAGAATAATGGTAAGGATAATGATTATGAGAGACAGAGTGAGGTAGCAACGTTATCATCGCTTGCACATATTTATCCAAACTCTTTGACGCCACCACAACAGATGACATGTAATCCTCGTCTCAGGAATTCTGTTTGTTTCTGAAGAGGAGGAAAATAACAGGATGTAAACAGAGCTGGGAGTCACACACGCACGCGCGCGCACACACACACAGTTAATCATTGGGCCAGTAACCGAAAAGTTGCTGGATCGAATCCCCGAGCTGACAAGGTAAAAATCTGTCGCTCTGCCACCTGAGCAAGGCAGTTAACCCACTGTTTCCTGGGCATCGAAGACGTGGATGTTGATTATGGCAGCCCCCCGCAACTCTCTGATTCAGAGGGGTTGGGTTAAATGTGGAAGACACATTTCAGTTGAAGGCATTCAGTTGTACAACTGACTAGGTATCCCCCTTTCCCTTTCATTATGTGAACTTTCCCAAAAAGCCACCATTTGTGGACTACCTGGGACAGAAACCGCCCTCAGGGCCAGAAGAGATAGTATGCCCTCTCCCTTCCATCTCTCTCTATCTGTCTCTCTCAGTCTCTCTGCATGTGTATGCCCTTTAGGCATGTCACATGTTGTCTGTGGGAAATCCCATCCCTCACAATGTCAAAGCCAATCAGTTTTAGGGGAAATGGCTGGAAATATATTTTTTGTCAACCTCTCTCTTTCTCTCTCTACTACGTTCTTTCACTTTTCTGTCTTGATACACATTTATAACCGTCTGAAATAAGAGACAAACAGAGAGAGGACACCGACAGGCTATTAATCTGAGAGAGTGAGCACAGAGACAGAGAGAGATAGAGCGAGCGAGAGATAGAGGGAAAACTATCCAACTCTGGTTCTGGAAAGTTACCCGGTGTGCAGGGTTTCATTCCAGCCCTGCAGTAACACACCTGGTTCAGCTAATTATGGCCCAGACAGAGAGAAAACCTTGATTAGTTTAATATTTGAATCAGGTGTGTTTGTGATGCGCAAGAACAAAAGCTTATTTATTGTGAGTCGCTCTGGATAAGAGCATCTGCAAAATGACTCAAATGTCTGTGACTGGTGCGAATTAGCCAGTGGGGAGAGAAGCTTGTATCAGATCAGTTATAAGAAACAGCATCTTCAGATTTGAACCTTACATGGTCACTTATTTTCAAGAAGTGGAAACCTTCCATTGACAGTTGAGAAGAAGCAAGAGACAGGCCTATGACGCAGCCAGGGTTCATGAAGGTTCTGTCACCACCGGCATGTTCAATCTGAGATGTTTTGACCAATCAGAGATCTCACCACTGCACTCTGCTCTGACATGTCAGGCCCTCCACGATTCTGTGGAAAAGATGAGGAGATATTGGGCTCAGCATTACGGGGTCGCCAGTATTACAACATTGAGGCATAAGATAACTGACCAAAAGCAGATATAAGGCGACTGGTTCGCCACAACACATCAAATCAAATGAAACTGAATATCTCGTACAACGCTGTGTACTACTCCCTTCACAGAACAGCGCAAACGGTCTCTAACCAGAATAGAAAGAGGAGTGGGAGGCCCCGGTGCACAACTGATCAAGAGGACAAGGACATTAACGTGTCTAGTTTGAGAAACAGATGCTTCACAAGTCTTCAACTTGCAGCTTCATTAAATAGTACCCGCAAAACACCGGTCTCAACGTCAACAGTGAAGAGGTGACTCCGGGATGCTGGCCTTGTAGGCAGAGTTGCAAAGAAAAAGCCCTATCTCAGAATGGCCAATAAAAAGAAAAGATTCAGATGGGCAAAAGAACACTGACACTGGATAGAGGAACTCTTCCTAGACGGCCAGCATCCCGGAGTCGCCTCTTCACTGCTGAAGTTGAGACTGGTGTTTTGCAAGAACTATTTAATGAAGCTGCCAGTTGAGGACTTGTGAGGCGTCTGTTTCTAAAACTAGACGCTCTAATGTACTTGTCCTCTGTGTGTGTGTTGTGTGTGTGTGTGTGTGTGTGTGTGTGTGTGTGTGTGTGTGTGTGTGTGTGTGTGTGTGTGTGTGTGTGTGTGTGTGTGTGAACAGTAAATTGATCTGCCCCCCACACACAACACTGACCTCCATCCTGCCTCTGCCCACCATTCATTATTTCATTACCCCCTGACTCAAACATAGAGGACAGAAAATGTATCTCACTAACCCATCCCCCCTACTATCACAAACACATTACTCAAAACCCACTGACAAAAAGCTACTTGAATGCTGTATAGTGGACACATTTGTGTGTATACTGTTATGCCTGTTTTAGTGTGTGCATGTACAGTATGCATCTGCACGAGTATGTGTGTCAGTCTCCTCTGACTGGTTCTTTAAGGTCTGCTCTGGTCTTTCAGGGAGGCAGAGGGGGAGGGAAGGGTGGAGAGGGGTGAGGGTATTTAGGGAAATACAGTAGGAGAAGGGGGGTGCGATCTAATTAAGAATCCCATGAGAGATTACTTCATCCTGGATACCCCTTATCACCACAGGGGACTCCCCCCCACAACACACACACACACCAATGACAGCATGTCTTCTTACTAAATTATCTGGCGTGGCGACCTCCTGGCGCCCTACAGACAGTGAGATAATTTAATCAGCTATATCCCCTTCAGCCGCGCATGCACACGTGCGCACGCACACACACACACGCACGCACACACACACACACTGACACAGCTTAGTTAAGCAAGTCAGCCCATTCATACATCTGTAAACAACAATGACAGTGAAACTGTAAAGAAGCGGTCAGAGTAGAGCAGCAATCTGCTGAGATGGACTTGATCAGGCAAGTTGATTTCACCTGTTGACACTCTCATGCAATCACACACCTGCCACTAATTATCAGGACTGGCCTGATAGGCTTTAAACACAAACTAGACGTCTGAACGAGCCTGTCAAGCCATTTCTCAGTTTCTTTCCAGTTGTGCTTGTCCAAGTTAAAAGAGTCATTTTTGTTTTGCTTTTTCTATTTTCTTTATTTGAGATGTATTGGTTTAATAGGTTTATCCTTATCACCTTTTATGTCGTGTAAAAATGTACGTTTATTTACCGGAGTGCTGTCCTATTTCTGTTCTTTGGATTATTTCCGAGGATTCAGCACCTAATTTAAGTTTCTATAAGGTGGATTGAAGCATGTTGTTTATCTTTTCATGTCATGTAACCTGCTTATGACATCTCATTTAGTTACAGAACCACACACACACCAACCTTTACCATGTCCAACTACCAGTCCTAAATAAACATGTGAACTTTGGCAGTCTCTGCCGTCTGTTTGCTCTCCGACTGGACAAGAGTGCCCCTGGTGACATCTATCCCACTCCAATTTGCATACCGCCCCAACAGACCCACAGATGACGCAATCACAATTACACTCCACACTGCCCTCTCCCACCTGGACAAAAGGAACACCTACGTGAGAATGCTGTTCACTGACTACAGCTCAGCCATAAACACCATAGTGTCCTCAAAGCTCATCACTAAACTAAGGACCCTGGGACGAAACACCTCCCTCTGCAACTGGATCCTGGACTTCTTGATGGGATCCTTGTCTTCCTGACGGGACACCGCCAGGTGTTGTGGGTAGGCAACACATCCGCAATGCTGACCCTCAACACTGGGGCCCCTCAGGGGTGCGTGCTTAGTTCCCTCCTGTACTCCCTGTTCACCCATGACTGCGTGGCCGCACACAACTCCAACACAATCATGAAGTTTTCTGACGACACGACGGTGATAAGCCTGATCACCGACAACGATGAGACGCTGACAGAGAGGTCAGAGATCTGGCAGTGTGGTGCCAGGACAACAACCTCTCTCTCAACGTCAGTAAGACAAAGGAGCTGATCGCTGAGCACTTTGAGTTCCTCGGTGTCCATATCACGAAGGAATTATAATGGTGCACACATGCCAACACAGTCGTGAAGAGGGCACGACAAGTACCCTCAGGAGACTGAAAAGATTTGGCATGGGCAGCTGCACCATTGAGAGCATCTTGACTGGCTGCATCACCGCTTGGTATGGCAACTGCTTGGCATCCGACCGCAAGGCACTACAGAGGGAAGTGCGTACAGCCCAGTACATAACTGGGGCCGAGCTCCCTGCCATCCAGGACCTCTATACCAGGCGGTGTCAGAGGAAGGCCCTAAAAATTGTCAAAGACTCCGGCCACCCAAGTCATAGACTATTCTCTCTGCTACCTCACGGCAAGCGGTACTGATACACCAAGTCTGCAACCAACAGAACTCTGAACAGCTTCTACCCCCAAGCCATAATACTGCTAAATATTATGGGAAACTATTAAACAAACTATCTTCATAGACTCTTTTTGCACTAACTCTTTTGACTCATTGATTATCTATCCTGTCTAGTCACTTTACCCCTAACTATATGTACATATTTATCTCAATTACCTCATACCCCTGCACATGAACTCGGCACTGGTACACCGTGTATATAGCCAAGTTATCGTTACTCATTGTGTGTTCTTTTTTTATATTGTTCTGCCTGCATTGTTGGGAAGAGCCTGCAACGAAGCATCTCACTGTTGGTTTACAGCTGTTGTTAACGAAGCATGTGTCAAATAAAATGTGATTTGATCCAGCCACTTAACTATCTTGGGTTTGTTGGAATATTTTTCAGAAACATACTGTTCATTCATCAGTACACTGCATTTAAGGTTGTTTTACACACTGAGGCCTGTGTTATGGACAGAAGGTGTTGCCCATAAGAATATTGCCATATCATCATATTAGTATCTCAGTACCAACTAGGGGTTGTTGTCAAAATAGATGTGTGTGTATATACACTGTACACTCCTAGAAAAAAGGGTTCTTCGGCTGTCCCTATAAGACAACCCTTTTTGGTTCCAGGTAGAACTCTTTTGGGTTCCATGTAAAGGGTTCTAGATACCACTTTTATTTCTTAAGAGTGTAGTGTTTCTGTCTTGGACAGACTTTATCAGATTATCCCAAATGAATCCTAATCGCACCAGATTTAATAGCCCTACTCACTATAATGAGCAGATTACACACGCACACATGTACACACGCCTGCACACACACACACATGTACACACGCCTGCACACACGCACACAAAGGCAGACAGCAAGAGAAAAGGGGAAGAGGGTGAGATGGAGAGCGATGTGGGGAGAATGAAAGGATGAAACAGATGGCCAAATAGTTTGCTTATATATGCAACAGCCACAGTGAACAAAAGGCCAGCTGTCACTTCAGCGGCCCACAGTCACATTATGAATATTCTCATCCACACACTCCACAATGTCTATATGGCTTGTTTTAGAACAAACAACTTGGTTAATAGCAGATACATGTAATTGAGAGTCTAATCGATTTCATCATTAGACTGTAAGGCACAGCCAATGAAACTTCAAACTTTAGCAGTAGGTTGGGTTTATAGCGCAACCCTGAGGTTAGTTTTAGTATAGCAGCACTTACAATGTTATTGTAATACCATACATATTCACCAAGTGGCGGTAAAATACCATTAATTAAATTTAGAGGCGCGCCCATAAATATCATATCGGCTTTATTAAAAATGACTGTACATTCAATTCATAATTGAAGTTTTCTCGTCGTCAGGAACTACATGTAGTCTAGATAATTTTACGCTTTAGATGACGATATATGAGATTGCTTTACATTTAATTCAAAATATGGAGGAATATAATAATTGACTATTAACCAAAACCTGCACGGAATAAACCCTGTGTGAGGTTCAAAGGGCGTGTCATGAAAGCCGAACAAGGAGCTTTGAGAGCCCGCCTCTTACTGTCTATGACTGGCTGTTTTCTTCCCGTTTGTGAAAAACACTCTTCTGATTGGCTAAACCAGGTATCCATCAGCCGTGACAGGCATCGGTGTACATGATGTGTTTTCAGAAATGAAACCAAATGTCGCCTCAGACTCAAAAAGAAACACGAAAACAAAACCTGGACGTCTTTTAAAAAAGGGCTCGGCAATTCTCCTTGACGATTAGACCGCCTGCCGTTGACGTGTCAAAGGTAGGCTGCGACAGACTAATTAATAGTCGAGTGTTGTATGAAAATAAAGAGCTAAATCATTGTGATGTTTCTGTCGATCTGCCTTAAACAAGCACATTTTTTTCAACAATAGCATTTTGCCAGTATCCTGAGAACCAAATAATCTTCACGGTTTCGGTTCTTCCTAGGGTAGCACATCTGCCTACAATTTCCCGGGCTGCCTAGCTAACGTTACACAGTGTGTGTGTGCTTTATACAATCATTGCTATATTGCAAGCAGTGGGATAGGTTTATCGTTGCAATTTCATAATATTAGAATTGTAAATGTTCCATATTCTCTTTCTGTAGGGTGAAATGTAAGCGGCAATCCCCTAACGTGTAATAATCGTGGAATTGGAGCTAATCTATGTTTGGTCAACAAAGGTGGGCCATTTTCTTGTATGTAGGCCTAAATACGTGTTGCCGAATCATTTTCCAGGTAAGCTATTTGCTGAGGACTCGAAGATGCAACAATGTTTACACTTACATGTAGATTATAGCATAGGAGGATTCCCATTGTATATAAATTAAAGCCACGCTGCGCACATTGGTCGAAAATCATTAATACACTTGGTTTTTGACGCTCACAATTTGCCAGCCGTAGGCTATAATGTGGTTTAAAACGCTGTCTGTCTCAATGTCTGTGGTTGTGATTCCGCTCGAGTCGCAGAGCAAGTTTCGCAACACTGTCCATTGTGTCAGCAGCGTTCTGCCAGTGACATGTCTACGTTGGCCAACATGATTAACGTAGGCTGTTGTATACTAGGAAAACGGTCATGGAACTTTTGTGGTATTATGGCCTATTATTTGCTGCAAGAATTGCTTTTGTGTGCCTATATCCACACCTGTCAGGTGTCTGTTTGTCGTGTCTTTCAAGCATTGCTACATCCGGGTTCCAGTGATGGATGGAGCACAGGTGTGGTATGGCTTATTTACGTGTATGGCTTCCTTTCCTCGCCTCCTCTCCTTTATCTACTTTGATGTGAGGAGCCGGATAGGTGGATGTCTGAAAGAGGCTTCCTCTGTTACTCAATACAATGCAGATGAGGGAAGAGAAAGACACATGGTTATTGTAATACAGACTGTGGATTTATGGCACTGATTTCTCTCTCTCTCTCTCCCACCCTTTCTGTGGTCCACGGGTCCAATCAGTAGCTAGGGGCTTGATTGCTGGGGGTAACTGAAGCTGTGGTTACCATGGCGACACACTTTGACACAGAGTACCAGCGCCTAGAGGCTTCATACAGCGACTCTCCACCCGGAGAGGAGAACCTACTGGTGCACATACCTGATGGAAACAAGTGTAAAGCTCTTAAGTAGATACACACATGCACACACACGTACATACATACATACACACACACACACACACACACTAACCTGTTTTTGTTGTTGACTGTTCTCTGCAGCCCCGTGGCACCACATAGAGAACCTGGACCTGTTCTTCCAGAGGATATCCTTTTACCCCTCTGTGTCTCTGTACTCCTGGATCATTCACTACTACAACTACCCCAGGGGTTATTTTAAGACCAGGAGGGTCAACACCTTCCAGGAGAAGAATAGAATCTGATGTGTAAGAGCAGGGCTGGAATAAAAGCCTGCATGCCCACTAGTTCTCCAGGAGAAGGAATGTTGAGCTGGTGACCTGAGTTAATACTATAGCCGACTCGATTTTCATTATAAGAGGACACATGCTACTTTTATGTCATCATCTGATCCTTGACCTCTGACACGTCTATAACCTGCACCAGAAGAATGGCTTCACCTGTATGCTGCTGGGAGAGGTCTTTGAGCTGGTGTAAGTACACTGTGTGTGTGTGTGTGTGTGAGTGTGTCTTCTATGTGGTCCATGTCGGTGTCCTGAGGGGATCATTTTTAACTTTTCTCTCTCTCTCTCCTCTTTCACCCTTTCTCCCCCTCTGTAGCCAGTTGCTGTTTGTGGTAGGATTCACAGTCTTCTTGGCTAACTGTGTGGACTATGACATTCTGTTCGCTAACAAGTTTGTCAACCACACCGACTCCTCCAAAGTCACACTGCCTGACGCCTTCCTGCCTGTGCACGTCTGCAGTGCAAGGTAAGGCTTATAAATGCTTTATAAATTCATTATAAACAATTTATTAACAGATCTTTAGCACTCAAGTTGATAAGGAATGCTGGAAATTGACCTTACTGCTTGTTGTTTTCCCACCGGTATCCGTGACAACCTGTTTGTTTTCCCGCCAGTATCCATGCCAACCCGCTTGTAGTTTTCCCGCCAGTATCCATGACAACCTTATTGTTGTTTTCCCCGCCAGTATCCGTGACAATGTGGCAGTGATGTTTGTGTTGATGATATCTGGAGTGTTCTGGCTGCATCGCCTCATCAAGTTCATCTACAACGTCTGCTGCTACTGGGAGATACGCTCCTTCTACACCAACGCACTCAAGATGAGCATGGTGAGTGTGTGTGTGTGTGTGTGTCTGTCTGTGTGTGTCTGTCTGCGTGTCTTCAACCTACTGGTTCAACTACTGATCTCCACCCCGCCTCTCCTCCTCCGCTCCCCCCTCCTGCTCCTTGTCTCCTCCTCATTCTCCCCCTTCTCCTCATCCCTCCAGGCAGAGCTGCCATACTTCACATGGCAGGAGGTTCAGGCCCGGATCGTTGAGATCCAGAAGGAACACCAGATCTGTATCCACAAGAAAGAACTCACAGAACTGGACATATACCACCGTATCCTGCGCTTCAAAAACTACATGGTGTGTGTGTGTGTGTGTGTGTGTGTGTGTGTGTGCGCGTTTGCACTCACTTGTGTTTGTGTTATTGTCAGAGTACATCTTCTTTACCATTCCTCGCTTGTACTCCTGCTACTGAACCACCTGTCAATCAAAAACAACAACACCTAAACCCCTTTCTTCTTCCTCCAGGTTGCCATGGTAAATAAGTCCCTTCTTCCCGTGCGTTTCCGCCCTCCACTGCTCGGGGAGAGTGTGTTTTACACCCGCGGTCTCAAGTACAACTTTGAACTCATCTTCTTCTGGGGGCCAGGTTGGTGTGTGTGTGTGTGTGTGTGTGTGTGTGTGTGTGTGTGTGTGTGCTTGGTACGCTTTGTTTGGTACACTTTTCACTGGTGATGCACCGATATGACATTTTTGGCCGGTTCCGATATCCAATATTTTCCTTGCCAAAAAAAACCCCCATATCGATAATAAACATTTTAGTGGCCTTTTAAGCATTCTAGTACAGTTAAATAGTTATCACACATGGACGCATCGGTCTAAGGCACTGCATCTCAGTGCAAGAGGCGTCACTACAGTCCCTGGTTCGAATTCATGTTATATCACATCCGGCCGTGATTGGGAGTCCTATAGGGCGGCGCACATTTGGCCCAGTGTCGTCCAGGTTTGGCCGGGGTAGGGTGTCATTGTAAATCAGAATTTGTTCTTAACTGAGTAGTTAAATATAGGTTACACACACACACACACACAAACACACCACACTGACCAACAATGTATTTTGTTGGCATTTACGTATGTCCCCATTACCAGTAAAAACCTCATCAAAACCTATTTATTTCACTTACTTGCTGTGCTGTTTCGTTGTTCAGTTGTTTCATTCTCAACCAGGATTTCTATGAACGCCGTTTGTGTCTTTGCGTGTCAAAAAAGATACACGTCAAATAACACTTTGATGTGTCAAATAAGCTTGTTGACCAATCAGGACCTGAATATGACGCACGTCACATAATAATTTAACACGTTCATACATTTTTTACGTAGTTATTACAAATTGATTATACTATCACTCGTATTTCATGTCACAACGATTCATCGATACGTATGCTATGATGCTGGTAAACTTGTCTCGTGCACCTACAGTGCTGGTCATGAAAAAGCTAGCTAGCTGATGGATGCAAACAATGTTCTATCCCAAAAACAGGAAAACAACATCTGTTTCAGTGGCTATAGTTAGCTTTCTGAATATATAGCTAGGTGTCACCATCCAAAATAACCCTAATTTAGAAGACCGTTCTTATTTGATTAATGGTGGTCGGACCCATCTATGGGAAGCTAGCCACAGTAAGGATTAGCCACAATAGTGGAATTTGCGGTTAGCCTTCAAAATAAAAGTATGTCATTGACTGTGATACAAATAGTAGAATTATGCCATAATTGAATAGATCATGCTAAACGAGGTTGGCATGTTGTTATATAAAATCAACAAAAGACAATTTGATAATTTGATAAAAATCTGTTTGAATCCCACTGGATGTATTGTACTTTAGAATTGCATTGGGGCAAACTTATTTCACTGAACAGCCTTACCTGTGGATTAATGACATGGTGTGTCAGTCTACTCAGTGACACCCAGAGAACATTAGCGTCGTAGCTCTTATTGTGTGACTCTGAAACAACTGTGAATTGAGCCACATTTGTTGTCAACCTATGTGTATTGAACACTATTCCCGAGGAAAAACCATACTGCGTGGATGTTTTGGGGTCTGGAAAAAATATCTTGGGTTTTGAGTAGACTGATACCCCATTTCATTGATCCCCAATCCTTAGGTAAAGCTGTACAGTGCGATATGAATGTCAATACACACAATAGGCTGACCGGGGAGGTGGTTTCACACAGTCACAGTCCCGCGATAAGAGCTACAATGCTAATATTTGCGTAAACTCTTCACAGTTGTGTTCTGTGGGTGTCACCCAGTAGACTGATACCCCATTTCATTGCTTCACATTCCAACCTTGTTTAACATGATCTAGTCTAAATGTGGCATGATTCCACCAATTGTAACCTTCTGCATCACTTTCAAAGAGGTACTTTTATTTTGAAGGCAAACCGCAAATTCCACTATTGTGCCTAATCCTTATTGCGGCTAACCTCACAACACATAACCCGGTCCAGTTGGGCCTCACTAGTCAGGTGAAGCTAGCTGGCTGCATATAATGTTATCTTTGGGCAAAAGGGTTAAGTAGCTGGCTTGCTACCCAGCTAGCAATGAGGAATCGGCCTTGAAGCGGCCCTCTTCCGGGGGACCGGAACTGATTGAACCGGGTGTCGGACTCGGCCCAGAATCAAAATGAATGACTGCCTAGAATTGGCCCAAGTACATCGGGCCGTTTCCGTCTACCAGAATTCAGCCGACTTCGCCGGCATCTTACCAGAATCCCCCTAGAAGTGGCCAATGCAAATTTAAATAAATGTATACAAAATTACCCCATTTTAGTCATTTTAAATATGAATATTATACATTTTATACATACAAATTATACCCATCCACAAAAAAATATTTTGTCTTGGAGGACCTGGTGACTGTCAGCGTACATGCGCCTGGCCCGCCACAGGAGTCGCTAAAGTGTGATGAGACCAGGACATCCTGGCCGGTCAAACCCTCCCCAAGCTCAGATGACGCTGGGCCAATTGTGCATTGCCTCATGGTTCTGGGGAGGTTGTGGTCGGCACGGTTCTCAAACCAGCATCTGAAGCAACGCAGTTTGCACTGCGATGCAGTGTCTTAGACCGCTGCGCCACTCGGGAGGCTCGATCCACAAGGTTTTTAATGCTTATCAATTGCCTTAAAGAATTTCACTTAAATGTTAACTGTATTTTTTGAACACAGAAACAATGAGAAAATATGTAAAAATAAATAATGAAATGTTAATTATGTAAAGCAGCCCGTGTCATCATCTGCCATAGACTCGCCTCAATCGGCCTGAGCCCCAAGTCATACATTTGGGCCAGATAACTCACACCGGAATCGGCCCAAGCTCAATCCCCGCATCCTAGTCATAAGTAATACTGCTGAAGGCGGCCCAGACTCAGGCCACACGATGTCGGCCGAGTCTGACTCTCAGCCGAGTGCCCCGACTCTCAGCTGGAATCAGCCCAGATCCACTGAGCTAGTTATTTATTTTCATGAACTGAAGTTTCGATTTCAGTAAGCAAACGACAAGTGGCAACCTAGCTAGTACTTACTCACAAGGATTCCCGAAATCATTGCTAAGAATAACTGGTCATTGTTTTCAGGCTGGAGGTATTGGTGCTAGCTAGGTATCAAGCCAAAGCTAGCTAGCTACCCCAGATGTTGCGGTTGAACAAATAATGCTTTATTACCAATGCGGAAAACACATCGTTCGTGGCCAGGGTTTGCTTGTTTACAGACTTTTTTTGTACAGCTTTGACAGTGCGACTGATATAACTGTGTTATTTAACGTGTCAAATAGTGTTATTGTCAAGTAGTGTTATTTGACGTGTATCTTTTTTGACACGCAAAGACCCAAACGGCGTTCCATAGTATGTGGTGAAGCTAATAGCAGTGACGCTGAAAAATAGCTCACTCGGTAGTGTGTACTGGCTCTCGACCAGTCGCGTAAGCCAACATCACCAACGACAGACAACGTTTGATTGTCAAGGACAATGAATTCCATTATCTTGGCGTTAATGGATTTTGCCTTTTGAGTTGTCTCGCTGAAAATCTCTTACTCTTTCAAACGTCTGCTCGACTTGTTGACTGCTCGATCCACACGGCAGACATTGTGGGACATGTGAGGAAGGCTGTGTTGCAGTTGTAGTGCCACATTTTACGTGGCATCATGACGTTATGTACCTACGTTTATATAGCTATGTCAGCTTTGACATCAGTGTTGCACATCGGCGTTGAACTAGACATCGGGCCGATACCGATGTCGCCGTTTTTAGCTAATATCGGCTGATTCCGATATGTTCACCAATTTTGTATATTGTGCATCCCTACTTTTCACCCCTCTCTCTGTGTCTCTCTGTCTCTCTCTCTGTCTCTCTCTCTGTCTCTCTCTCTCTCTGTCTCTGTCTGTCTCTCTCTCTGTCTCTCTCTGTCTCTGTCTGTCTCTCTCTCTCTCTCTCTCTCTCTCTCTCTCTCTGTGTCTCTCACCCCCTCTTCCCAGGCTCTCTGTTTGAGAGTGAGTGGAGTTTGAAGCCGCAGTATAAGAGAGGTGGTAACAGGTTGGAGCTGGCAGACAAACTGGCATCACGTATACTGTGGATCGGCATCGCCAACCTCTTACTCTGTCCTGTCGTACTGGTCTGGCAAATACTGTATGCCTTCTTCAGCTATACAGAGGTAGGGACACACACACACCGCTGTGCTCCGTTATGGAGGTGTAGCAGATGCTGTAAAGCTCATTTATTTGTTTGTGCGTGTGTGCGTGTGTGTGTGTGTGTGTTGTGTGTGCGTCTAGGTGATAAAGCGTGAGCCAGGTAGTTTGGGAGCGAGGTGTTGGTCTCTGTACGGTCGATGTTACCTTCGCCACTTCAATGAGCTGGACCACGAACTGATGTCACGGCTCAGCAAGGGCTACAAAGTAGGAATGAACACACACACACACACACACACATAAAAGGTGTGTAAGGTAATTTTTGTGAAATTGATGAACTGATTCTTGTCTGTTGCTGTCAGTGGTGTCTGAATGCCAGATGTTCTTCACTTCCGTGCGTGTGTCCCCCCTCCAGGCGTCCTCTAGGTATATGAACTGCTTCCTGTCCCCGTTGCTGACAGTGGTGGCTAAGAATGTGGCCTTTTTTGCTGGCTCCCTATTGGCTGTCCTCATTGCGCTGACCATCTACGACGAAGACGTCCTCGCTGTGGAACACGTCCTGTCGTCCATCACCCTGCTGGGAGTGTGTATCACTGTCTGCAGGTGTGTGTGTCTGTCTGTGTGTGTGTTTGTCTGTGTGCTAGGTCATTTTGAAGGGTTTGGTACATTCTTTCACATTCTCTCTCTCTCTCCTCAGGTCTTTTATCCCAGACAAACACCTGGTCTACTGTCCAGAGCAGCTGCTCAGGTTGATCCTGGCTCACATCCACTACATGCCAGACCACTGGCAGGGCAACGCCCATCGCTACGAGACACGAGACCAGTTCTCACAGCTCTTCCAGTACAAGGCTGTGAGTAGCACTATAGCCACCCTTTATAAAGCATGAACGTATGAGTCATTTCTGAAGCACATGGCATATTCCTCTCTACCTGGCCAGAGCCTTTATTCACAAAGCGTCTCCGATTAGAAGTGCTGGTCTAGGATCAGTGTTCCCTTTTAAGGTTGTAATGAAGACGATTATGTACAGGGGGGGGGGCTGATCCTAGATCAGCATTCAGGTGTTTTAACCTTTCCTCTGCCTGTCCAGGTGTTTATCCTAGAGGAGCTGACCAGCCCCCTGGTGACTCCCTTCATCCTGATCTTCAGTCTGAGGAGGAAGTCTCTGGAGATCATTGACTTCTTCAGGAACTTCACCGTGGAGGTGGTAGGGGTGGGAGACACCTGCTCCTTCGCTCAGATGGACATCAGACAGCACGGTCACCCCGCGGTGAGACTCGCGCGCACACACACAACTCTCTCTCACACACACACACACTCATATGTACACACACACACACAGATGGGCAATGCATAAATAGTGACTCTCTTTCCCTCTCTCTCTCACCCTTTCCCATCCCTAATTCCTTCCTTCTCTCCTTTCTCTTACTTCTTCCTCCCTCCAGTGGATGTCTGAGGGGAAGACCGAGGCATCTATTTACCAACAGGCGGAGGATGGGAAGACTGAGCTGTCCCTGATGCATTTTGCCATCACCAACCCCCAGTGGCAGCCCCCCACCGAGACCACTCACTTCATCAGCCAGCTGAAGGAGAGAGTACAGAGAGAGACTACAGGAGACAGACAGACTCTCACCTCACTGTCTGGGTCAGAGGTAGGGAGACACACACTCTCACCTCACTGTCAGAGGTAGGGAAACAGACACACTCTCACCTCACTGTCAGAGGTAGGGAGACAGACACACTCTCACCTCACTGTCAGAGGTAGGGAGACAGATACACACTCACCTCACTGTCAGAGGTAGGGAGACAGACACACTCTCACCTCACTGTCAGAGGTAGGGAGACAGACACACTCTCACCTCACTGTCAGAGGTAGGGAGACAGACACACTCTCACCTCACTGTCAGAGGTAGGGAGACAGACACACTCTCACCTCTCTGTCAGAGGTAGGGAGACAGACACACTCTCACCTCTCTGTCAGAGGTAGGGAGACAGACACACTCTCACCTCACTGTCAGAGGTAGGGAGACAGACACACTCTCACCTCTCTGTCAGAGGTAGGGAGACAGACACACTCTCACCTCACTGTCAGAGGTAGGGAGACAGACACACTCTCACCTCACTGTCAGAGGTAGGGAGACAGACACACTCTCACCTCTCTGTCAGAGGTAGGGAGACAGACACACTCTCATCTCACTGTTGGGGTCAGAGGTAGGGAGGCAGACAGACATGCCAATACATACATTGACACTTCAATTTTGATCTCAAGTTTAACATTGTATACATTTGAGTTTTATTGTTTACACTGGTATTAAAGATAAAAATCTAATTCTCACTCACTCACTCACACTCTCTCTCTCTCTCTCAGCCAAGGAGTCTGATAGCTAACTTCCTGGCAGGTCCCCCCTCATTGGCCTCTCTTCATCTGGGGCGGGACGGCTCCTTGACCGATCACGGGCCGGTGGGTGTTAATGACGGAGCGTCAGCCTTGCGCTCCCTCTCAGTCAGCAGCACGAGGGGCAGCTGTAGCTCCGCCCATAGGTCGGCCGGACACGCCTCTTCTGCAAGCAGAGCCATGCCGGGATCAAGGTAAAGCCCACATTCCTCCCACAACTAATCAAACAATCTATTAGCTAACCGTCAATCAACTAACTCTCTTTCTCTCCCCCCCACCAGTACTGATGCTCGAACTGCTAGCTCAGGCAGTAGTGTGTGGGAAGGTCAACTGACTAGTCTCGTCCTATCAGAATACGCCTCCACGGAGATGAGCATCCACGCACTCTATATACATGAGGTCTGTCTGTCTGTCTGTATGTGTCTGGATGGATGGTTTTAAAAATGTTGCAATAAAGAGCGTCAAGTAAATGTGTCTCTCCCCCTTCCTCTCTCCCCCTTCCCTCCCCTCCCCCTTCCTCTCTCCCCCTTCCCTCCCCTCTTCTTCACTCTCTCTCCTCGCTCCCACTTCCTCTCTCCCCCTTTCCTCCCCTCCCACCCCCCCCCCCTCTCCTTGTTCCCACTTCCCTCCCACTTCCTCTCTCCCCCTCCCCTCCCACTTCCTCTCCCCCCCACTCTCCTTGTTCCCACTTCCCTCCCACTTCCTCTCTCCCCTCTCGCTCCTTGTACCCACTTCCTCTCTCCTTGTTCCCACTTCCTCTCTCCCCCTCCTCCTCCCTCTATGTAGCTCCATAAGCAGCAGTCTGGAGGGGAGTTGTCCCGGCACACCTGGCACAGGCAGGACAGTGACGACAGTAGTGACAGCGTCACCGAGGAGGGGGGTTCAGGGGGAGGGAACCCTAACCCCCGAAACCCCATCCCCCGCTCACACACCTTCCCTATCTCCACCCCTATCTCCACCCCTGGTCCTATCCCCAGCTCTAACTCGGGCCCTAACCCTGACCGAGGTACCACACCGGGGCAGGAAGTGACACCACTCCAGAGCAACAGCCAGCGTCGCTACGGAGGAAACACGGGTAACCATGACAACCATAAAAAAATGACACTCTCATTCCCTAATATGTAATGATATTGAAGATGACTGATATGGATCATACCGATATCACTGTGTGTGTGTCACTCCTCCAGACTCTGTTGGCCCGGGGGCCAGAGTGGTGAGGTCAGCGCGTGTGCCCATGGGGGGTTGGGCAGAGGAGGGACGTGGAGGCCGACATCCCGACACTGTACCTGAGGAGGGCTCAGAGGACGACATGCCTCCCAACACTCACAAGGTATTTACACAAACACACACAGATCTTGTGTCTGTGTATGGGGTTCCATACTATTGTTTCCCTCTCACCTCAGGTGACGTAACTGACCAGAGAGATCCCACCTACCTACCCACCCTCATCCTCATCCTACCAGAGAATAACTTTCTGCTCATCTGTGAACTTTCAACCATGGCTTCTCTTTTGACCCCAGATGGATAGACCTGTGGGATAGCAGCATGCCGTGTTATTCACTCTAGGCTAGAGAAAAACAATCAAGTAACAGTGTGAAGATGACAAAGACTTTTTCTTGACACCCTCCTTGGATGACACTTTAGCCAATCAAGTGACGGTGGTTGATGACTTCATCATAACTGGCAGCATGGAACCCGTAGCATATTTATCGGATTTTATAGTTGCGTCCTAGACACTAATCTAAGGTCAGCTTTGTGGTTTCTCTCCGTAACGGTTAAGGTTAGGATTTAGGGAGGGTAAGCTGATCCTAGATCTGTGCCTAAGGGCAACTTCTATCCAGAAATTACTTTTTCTTCTTGCATTCATTTGCAAATCAGGTGTGGGTGTAAACTGCCAGTAATGTACCTTTAAAAAAAAAAAAAAGAATTAGTAGTTTGTCATTTTTTTATTCTTTTGTTTTTTCTCTTTGTGTTGTTTATATTTATTGCACTTTCAGAGAAATTGTGTTCTCATATATATATATATATATATATAAGGAATATAACAGGAGAGCAGACTTCCACCGAGGTATACCTACACTGGCACTAGGAATCCTAGGGGATTGGGCGGTAGATTGTACAAAGACCTCCTAGACATGAAGCAGGCACTAAACCGATATACACCGTGTGCATAGACATACTGGTATGAATCAAATCAGGACGTTGGACTGTTCTAAGTATATCATCGAGGTGTAGATGGTTAATAAATAGAGATATTCAAGAAACGCATCATAGTTAGTTATTGTTTTTGTGTCATACAAACAATATTTTAAATGAAAGATAGCAAACTTACCGGGCTGGTTGGAACGTGTAACTTCAGCCTCTTCAGTGCCATATTTAACCGCTTAAAGCGGCAATCCACAGTTGAAATGATACAAAGCACCCCTCACCACTGTTTCAGTAAAAGGTTGAAGGATGGGGCTGGAGAAATGGAACCACACTCAAATTCATTGACAGAGCTGTGGATGCAAGGACTGACCATCCATTCTGTTTTTAACCATGTTTTGAGACGATACAGTGTTTTTGTTACATATACAAGTTTATATTTTGGCTTCTGATGGGGTACGACAGTTGAACTAAGCTCATGGGGCATTTATAACGAGTACTCTCCAAGAATCAATGGGTTTATATCCAAAAATGGACATGTCCAAATATTGGTAACTGCAGATTGCACCTTTAAGCATAAACATCCCATAACTGTACAGAAATGAAACTTCAATCAACACTAATAGCTGGATAGATTAGTCAGCATCAGACAAGTTGCATTTTTTTCTGCCCAACTGTCTGAGGCAGAAAGAATTGCACCTTATTGACTTTTATTGAATTCAAAGGATGTCACTTTTGTCAGTATATTGATTTTGATCAGTTCATATTTGCATGCCTTTATTTCAACCGGGGCTTGTGCCACCGTCAGAGAGTTGAGGTTGAGATGCATGGTGATTTACAGGTGTTTTGTTTTTGTGGTTCACACTGACTCTGGACTCACAAGTAGACTAGCCTGGTTCCAGATCTGTTGAGGTGATATATAACCAGCCCCCATATGGTCGACCATGCAGCACTAACAGATCTGGGACCAAGCTAAAGATGACAGATGCTTCCAATAGATACAGTCAGAGACTCTACAGCTGGGTATTAATATCTAGATGGCAAAGGTCTGCAGCGCTGCTCGCTTCATTGATTGATATATTCATGTAATTGAGTGGCCAGCCAGAGAGTCCAATCTGAATCAGACCCTGGATGAAAATAGAAGGCAGATGTGGAGGAATGGATCTGAATAATGTAAAGGGTCTCCTGGGACACAGTGGAACAAGTTTAACAACGAGGTAGTAGAATGCCTGAGCTGACACATTTAACCTATCAGTTTTTGTTTTTATAGATTGTCCTGTAAAATTGCCATTTTGTACAGTTGTAAATCATCAATAAAAATTTATTTAATAACTTTATGTAATTCAAGTTTAAGTTTTGTATGTACGGGATACACATGGTATACACCGTCCAATGAAATGCTTACTTGTAATAAATAATAACATATAAGTACATAAAGTAAATGGAGCAGTAGAATAGGATAAACATTTAGCATAAGTATAGGGTAACTTGGGGGAAAAACGCCAAGTTACGCGAGTGGACAGGGGGGGGTTCAATAAAAACAGAAACTTTAGAAAGTGGGGGAAATCGCCCCTGTCTACGGGGCAAAATGCGCCCTGAAGATGAATGTGTTCAAATCAATTTTAAATGTTTTCTTGTGGCATTTGTTTTGTAATTGACTCCTAAAAGCTAATGTCTAGGTATCTTATTTTAATTACATAAATAAAATATTGGAAAACAAAATGACATTGCACATCTCACTATTAATATCCTCACAATTACCAGCTTTCCATTCAACCTTTTTATGCTAGTAAAGTACATAAATGTAATGACAGGCCTGATTGAAACAACACTTTTCGGTTAACTTTCCAAATGTCGACAAAATAAAATAGGCTTGACAAGGTGAGATCTTTTTATGTTGGTAAAATGAATTATGCAAAAAAATGTCGGTGGAAACCCTTTAATTCACAATATTGATATAATAGCCATCATATTTAAGTAAACTTGGAGTTGCGCGTGGTCCTTCCACTTCGATTCACCGGGAAAGCATGCAGTTTATTAGGTTACATATTGAATAAATTATGATAAACTTCAAAGGGTATTGAGATTGATGCTCCTTTCCAAAATATCGAGGATCTTATTCTGGTGAGATGATAATCAGTGCATGGCTGCCGTTTGACAAATAAATATGATCTTGATCTTTTGTCCATAATAATAATAATAATATCATCATGTAATCATGTAGGCCAGGGATGGGAAACTCCAGTCCTCGGGGCCTGAGTGCTATCACCCTTTCCCTCATCCCTAGCAAATACAGCTGATTAAACTAATTGCATTCTAAACTGAAGATCATGATTACTTGATTATTGGAGTCAGGTGTGTTAGTTGGGGCTGAAGCAAAAGTGTGACACCAATCAAGCCCCAAGGACTGGAGTTGCCCATCGCTGACGTAAGCCGTATATGTGCTCCATCTAACAGCGCGCTGATAGCACTGTTGACTAGAGCAGGGTTCCCCAATCTGATCCCTCCCCTCCCAGGGGCTCCCCCTGGGTGCAGGTTTTGGTTTTTGCCCTAGCACTACACAGCTGATTCACCCAGGGGAGATGAAGAAGGTTAAACCAAGGCCTTATACCTTTTAAAGGGTTACTAAATGATGTTATGATAAACTGTAAGGTCTCCTCTTCAGGAGACGTGTGTGTGTGTGTGTGTTAAAACCTGTTTTTGAGTGTTGTGACCTTCAGACACTATCAGAAGGCGTCTACATTCAGATTCCTCCTGTCTGGATCCCACTGTGGTTATCTGGTTTTCTGAGAACACAAGGCTGCCACAGACCTGATGAAACCAGCCCCCTGTCAGAAGATGCTTACACTCGTTCACATTGTTATGGCTCTATACTTGTGATGAAAGGTCAGGTTTCGGTCAAATCCACTTCAAACCATTAGTAGAGTTGAAAATGCGATGGACAGCCATTTAACTTGTGTTTTCTATTCGGTACATGGCAATTTAACTGCAAAGGTATTTTATGTGCACTATATTATCACGCAGAACCTTAAATCAGCAACAAGTCAATTTGATGGAAACACATATCCGGTGGGAAAATGCGCATATTGTTTTTATGCGGATTTTAGAATATTCACATGAAAGTTTGTCCCTAATTGGATGGAAATCTATTTTATGATGAGGTTTTGATGTTCGGCCCCCATCTTTTTATTTTCCCCCATCCTGTCCAAGTAATCCTAAAGTATCTCAGAATTGATTGTGTAACTCATAAGTTACTTATAGATGATTTAGAAATGATTTAGTAAATGCTGGGTACCACTTGCATCGATTGCCTTGGGGGCATTTTGCCCCAAACAGACCTCATCATCGTTTTGTTGGAGTGACTTAGAAAGTTGAGATGGGACAGATGGCATTTTTTAGTTGAGCAAGACTAGTGGCACCCAGGGAAAATGTTGAACACTTTTGGGAGACACAAAGTGGTTTGTGTGAGAGTTACAGGAGCGGGGCGTTTAACCCTAAACCACCCTAATACAGGAAGGCACCATTTATAGTCCAACATTTACAAGTGTTTTGGGGAAGGTGGGATTGGGGTGCAAGTGTTTAAATTGAACAGTATTTAGCAATCATAATAAAAGTCTGATATTGATACAGTGTTTACCGGTTAAACTATAATCAACAACTTTCTCTTAATTACAAGTACCCCACAAAACAACTGACCAGTCAAGACTAAACCACCAGGTGGCAGGCTACTCCCACTCAACAATGACTCCTGTCCTGTCCCACACATCAGTGTCAACGTTGACTCCTGTCCCGCTCGTCAAAGCGCTTTTAAAGGAGCAGACATTTCCAATGTTTTGTTATCTATAATTTTTGAGAGTTTATAACGTTGTTTATTATATATAATGGCGATTAATCCTATAAGAGCCCGGATAGCTCAGTCGGTAGAGCATCAGACTTTTAATCTGAGGGTCCAGGGTTCAAGTCCCTGTTCGGGCGATAACGTTTTCTCTCCAGGGGTGCTAGAATCTTGTGACTCTTCATGATGGGTTGTTCAATTACTTCAATTATTATGGGTTGTTCAATTACAATTACAATTTTCAAAAGTTCCTGTTTGGGCGACACCATTTTCTTTCCAGGGTGTTAGAATCGTATAACCACTCATATGTGGTTCAGTTACGCAAATCACGTGCCGTACAATTTTCAGAGAACCTCTGTTGAACATGTAAGCTTGCAAAAGAGTGCACTGAACAAAACAAAATATAATTCGTCCTCTGCTATAAAGTGTATGCATTTGTTGTTACATATTTTTGCATACTTCAAATTTGAAGTGCATCCAGTCTATGGATTTGAGTCGGCTATGCTCGGCTAAACTGTTATTAAGCGATCTGCTATTAATAAGCGGATACATCACTAATAATATAGTAGCCAATAATTTGTTTTATATGCAATAAATGTATTCATTAACAGAGTTGCAGGCCAGGACTTGGACTCAGTCTTGAATGCAGAGGAAAAACAGCACAGCTGGCTTGTGCATGCATGTTTGCCTATTTATATTTAGGCTCACAGTTAGTTTTTTTCAGGAGTTTTCGGTTTTACTAGAGACCTTGCACGCTGACCAGACCGGACACGTCGCGTGCGCGAGCGTCGCAAAATAAATTTAGAAATCCATGTTATTCAATTATTGCACCCACTCTGCTGGCGCGCGCCAACGAGCGTTTGCGACGCCACGGGCTAAAATAGAACTCGTTCCGATTTCTGATGCAGATCGCGCTGAAAGTCCTGCCTCTCCCATCTCCTGATTGGTTTATAGAAGCAGGTGCCTGAAAGACGAACTGTTTTGCGGGTAGTCTGGTAATACAATGAAAGTTTAGATGCGATCACCATATAAATTAAACGATGAAAAGGCCTGGAAGGAGGAGAGATAACTTTAAACGATTTGGTTTGCCGTTTATGTGTGGATTAATTGTTGGAGTAGAGGTCCTTGTGCATTTCAGGTAAAATAACAACGCAATGTTTATATCCCAGGACAAATTAACTAGCAACAGCAAGCTAGCTAAATCGGACAAATTAACGTTAGCTAGCAAGTGCACTTATATAAAAAACAAGCAATGTCAGAGACCGGAATATAAATATACACAGTTCATTAAAGACACCTTCCTAGTATTATGTTGCAACTGGGTTGAGGTCGGGTAGGAGCAGTCAATTCCAGTGTTTGGGTTGGTTACAATTTCTGACAAATACAGATCATCATTTCTAACATTGATCATTTATGATAGCAGAGCCCGGATAGCTCAGTCGGTAGAGCATCAGACTTTTAATCTGAGGGTCCAGGGTTCAAGTCCCTGTTCGGGCGATAGCGTTTTCTCTCCAGGGGTGTTAGAGTCTTGTGACTCCTCATGATGGGTAGTTCAATTACGCAAATCACGTGCCGTATAATTTTCAGAGAAGTGACTTCGCTTGAACAGGTAAGTTTGCGAAAGAGATTTGTGGACAGACAAAAATAAGATGTAATTCATCCGCGGCTCTAAAGTGTACGCATTTGTTGCATACTTTTAATTTGAAATGCATGCCGTAGTTTACCATTTTTTTAAGGGGTTGGTTGGCAGATATGCAAGTAGTAGGCTGACCTTGTGTTGGGCCTATGGATCGGAGCCTATGCTCGGCTACAAGCTGTTATTAAGCAATCTGGTATCACACACAGAAAATAAACCGATACATCACTAATAATATAGTAGTCAAGTATTTTATTTATGTCCAAGAAAGAAAAAAAATGCCAATCAGCACCAAAATAAATGGTAAACCATGCGGTTTATATGTTTTGTGGCCCACCACTGCACCATTTATTTTCATTGCATTGACCCTCCTTTGTCTATCCCATAGAGAATTATAGAGGACTCTAGTGCCCAAAAGACAGTTTTAGCATGACTGGTGCCATTGAGACTTTCACCTTTTTGAAGTAGTCAACTGGGTGGTACTTCCTATGGGTTAAGGAAGGATCACATAATTCCATTTGAGTCATTTGGAGCGCTAAATCCAATGAATTATACTCACGAGCGAACATTCCATAACTGCAGGTGGCAACCTCGACCTATTCAAATGGCACACTCCAGGTGGCAGTATGCACCCTTTTAGTTTGTTTACCAACTCATAGAAGTAGTAGAAGATAATGGACTACTTCAAAATGGAATAATGGATGGACACTTTAGTTATCACCTTTGTACACAAACCATCCATTGAATTAGTAAAATAATTGTCCCATCACTCGCAGCCGAACATTTTAACTTTTTTTTATATTCATCCAGTGCGACGTTGGTCAGTATAAACTGGATGCAACCCAGATATAAACGGCACTGCCCTGTAGTGTGGAATTCCAGTCCTCGGGGACCTGATTGGTGTCACAGTTTTGCCCCAGCCCCAGCTAACACACCTGACTCCAATAATCACCTAATCATGATCTTCAGTTTAGAATGAAATTTGATTAATCAGCTGTGTTTGCTAGGGATGGAGAAAAAGTGTGACACCAATCAGGCACCCGAGGACTGGAGTAGCCCAGCCCCAGTGGAACAGATACAATGATGAATCCTCTATCATTCTCTATGGTCTACACTTGCTGTGCGTCTCTGCTGCCATTAGGGGCCCCTGCAAGTTTTACTTGAATTTGAATGGAACGTCTGTTTTAGAAGGGCTGTACAGTGTTATGTTTATGGTGTTGCAACATCCTTGTTAGCTTATGAAAATGTATATGAGCTGTACCATTTTAACAGATGCGTTTGTCTTTAAAAATCATGTTATTTACATGTAATCTTCAGGCCTCGTTGGCGCAGTAGGCAGCGCGTCAGTCTCATAATCTGAAGGTCGTGAGTTCGAGCCTCACACGGGGCAGAAATCTTTTCTTGTAATTTTACAGTTGAGATGTATAAAAACACATTTCACAATATATATTTTTTTGAATAACGTTTATGGAGAATCATCATTTTGTGTATGCCTCTGTGTTTGACATTGGTAGAGTAGTTGAAACTAGGATCCAGCAGAGGCTACTCATAATAATGGTTGGAACAGGACAATAGGATGGCATCAAACACGTGGAAATCATGTGTTTGGTGTCGTCGATACCATTCCACCTATTCTGCTCCAGCCATTACCATGAGCCCGTCCTCCCCAGTAAAGGTGCTGGGATTCCCGTGTGGCAATTGCTATTTATGTTGTCCAGTCTTTTGTCTCAACAAGCTCGCTCGTCTTTGTGACCAGGCTCCACCCATACTCTTCATTTATTATTGAAGTAGGAGTTGCTGATGTGGCAAATCGTTTTAGCCTCTGAGGAATGCAGTGGTCTTCAGTGCCCGGCTAGCTCAGTCGGTAGAGCATGAGACTCTTAATCTCAGGGTCGTGGGTTCGAGCCCCACGTTGGGCGCAAGTCTTTTTGTAAGGACAGCAGCAGAGAGGAAGTGATCTTGCAATTGTGTGACATGTATTTTGTTAAAATGAAAGTATGATTGAGAGTACTTTTCACAGTAGTTATGGCAGATGTTAGTCTCCTGGCACTCTGTTCTGGGTGCTGAGGTTATGATATAGGCAACAGCACTAATTCTGTCATGGCAGTAAAGTACTGGTATATGTGTTTAGGGAAAGAGGTTTGCAAAAGCATTGATGAATCTCCAGCATGTTGTCACTGCTTTTTTCATAATATTTGAGGAACCAGAGGTTCAAGGAGAAAATTAAAATAGATCGTCCCTGGGTGGGCTCGAACCACCAACCTTTAGATTAACAGTCTAACGCGCTAGCCGATTGCGCCACAGAGACGGTGAAACCACTTAGAATAAAACGTCCTACAAATCTGCATGTCTGAATTTGGGTGAAGAGTTTATGAGTTTAGAGAGCAACGGTAAGGGGTGATTTGTATTTCAGGTAGTCTCAGGATGTTGACACTGATCACTCATTAGCTCAGCCTACTGTGGGTGCTGCCGTGCTGGAGCTAGGCACTGAAAAGTGAAAAGCAGAGGCTCTGAAAAGATTGTTACTGGTGCAGGTCTTCTCAGAGCAGTGCACGTGTAGCAGTGCACGTGTAGCAAAGGAAGCCACTTAGCATTGAAAAGCACCCCGAGTCTGATAGAATACACAGATGAATTGGTCTGACACGGGGACTGAGACATTCTTAATAATGGTCACATAAAAATGGTGGAACTGTCTCTGTGGCGCAATCGGCTAGTGCGTTAGACTGTTAATCTAAAGGTTGGTGGTTCGAGCCCACCCAGGGACGAAATAATTTTTTGCCCCCTAATAAATATGTCCTTGCAATCCAGAAGCCTTGGCACATCCCTACCCCATTTGAAATGGTTATGGTTAGGTAAGGGTTTAGGGTATGGACGTCCCAAGTGTCCCGAATAACACTAACACATAGGGCAGATCAGTGGTTCTCAAGTAGATCAGTGGATAGGTCAAGTACCTTCTGGATATAAGAACAGAGATTACTCACCTCGACCTGGACTAATATTTTTTCTTTAATGAGCCTGACCCGAAGGATATGCTGCTTTGGAAAGACAAGGCCCAAACCCCCGTCATCAGCGCGAAGAAAAGATGGAGAAAACGGGGGAGGAGGGTGGCGTGCCTTGTAAGAATTCGCTGACAAGTAGGTAAACCACCACTACCCTCCGTATTATTGGCCAACGTGCAATCATTGGAAAACAAACTGGACATTCTACGATTAAGACTATCCTACCAACTTGACATTAAAAACTTTAATATCTTATGTTTCACCTAGACGTGGCAGAACGACGACATGGATAATATAGAGCTGGCTGGCTTCTCCGTGCATTGTGGCAGGACAGAGCAGATACGTCTTGTAAGACGAGGGGCGGGGGTGTGTGCCTATTTGTTAATAACCGCTGGTGTGCGATGTCTAATATTAAAGAAGTCTCAAAGTATTGGTCGCCTGCGGTAGAATACATTACATTTACATTTACATTTAAGTCATTTAGCATAAGCTGATAAGCTGTAGACCACACTATCTACTATCTATATTATTCTTAGCTGTCTATTTACCACCACAAACAGATGCTGGCACTAAGACTGCACTCAACGAGCTATATAAGGCCATAAGTCGCGCTACTAATGGCCGGGGACTCTAATGCAGGCAAATTTAAATCCGTTTTACCTCATTTCTACCAGTATGTCATGTGCAACCAGAGGGGGAAAAACTCTAGAACACATTTACTCCACACACAGAGACCCATACAAAGCTCGCCCTCCATTTGGCAAATCTGACCATAAATCTATTCTCCCAATTCCTGCTTATAAGCAAAAACTAAAGCAGGAAGTACCCGTGACTCGTGCAATACCGAAGTGGTCAGATGACGCAGATGCTAAGCTACAGGACTGTTTTGCTAGCACAGACTGAAATATATTCAGGGATTCAATAAATTGAAAGTGCATAAATAAGTGCATCAACAACCTCGTCCCCACAGTGACCGTACGTACATTTCCCAACCAGAAGCCATGGATTACAGGCAACATCCGCACCAAGCTAAAGGCTAGAGCTGACGCTTTCAAGGAGCGGGACCCTAATCTGGCCGCTTATAACAAATCCCGTTATGCCCTCAGACGAACCATCAAACAGGCAAAGCGTCAATACAGAACTAAGATTGAATCCTACTACACCGGCTCTGATGCTCGTCGGATGTGGCAGGGCTTGACAAATATTACGGACTACAAAGGGAAACCCAGCCGCGAGCTTCCCAGTGACGTGAGCCTACCAGATGAGCTAAATGCCTTTTATGCTTGCTTCGAGGCAAGCAACACTGAAGCATGCATGAGAGCACCACCTGTTCCGGATGACTGTGTGATCACGCTCTCCATAGCCGATGTGAGCAAGACCTTTAAACAGGTCAACATTCACAAAGCTGCCGGGCCAGACGAATTACCAAGACGTGTACTCAAAGCATGCGCTGACCAACTGGCAGGTGTCTTCGCTGACATTTTCAACATGTCCCTGACCGAGTCTGTAATACCTACATGTTTCAAGCAGACCACCATAGTCCCTGTGCTCAAGAAAGCGAAGGTTAACTGCCTCAATGATTACTGCCCCGTAGCACTCACGTCGGTTAGCCATGAAGTGCTTTGAAAGGCTGGTCAAGGTTCACATAATCACCATCATGCCGGAAACCCTAGACCCACTCCAATTCGCATACCGCCCCAACAGATCCACAGATGATGCAATCTCAATCGCACTCCACACTGCCCTTTCCCACCTGGACAAAAGGAACACCTACGTATGTGAGAATGCTGTACATTATGCTACAGCTCAGCTCAGCCCTCAAAGCTCATCACTAAGCCAAGGACACTGGGACTTAACACCTCCCTCTGCAACTGGATCCTGGACTTCCTGACTGGCGGCCCCCAGGTGGTAAGGGTAGGCAACAAAACATCTGCCACCTTGATCCTCAACACTGGGGCCCCTCAGGGGTGCATGCATGGAATCATGTAGTAACCAAAAAAGTGTTAAACAAATCAAAATATATTTTATTTTTGAGATTCTGGGAACTCCTTCAAGGCTGTTGGGAAAGCATTCCTCATCAAGCTAGTTGAGAGAATGCCAAGAGTGTGCAAAGCTGTCATCAAGGCAAAGTGTGACTACTTTGAAGAATCTCAAATATAAAATATATTTTGATTTGTTTAACACTTTTTTGGTTACTACAGGATTTCGTATGTGTTATTTCATAGTTTTGATGTCTTCACTATTATTCTACAGTGTTGTCACGCCCTGACCTTAGAGAGCCTTTTTATGTCTCTATTTGATTTGGTCAGGATGTGATTTGGGTGGGCATTCTGTGTTGTATTTCTTTGTGTTTGGCTGAGTGTGGTTCCCAATCAGAGGCAGCTGTCTATCGTTGTCTCTGATTGGGAATCATATGTAGGTAGCCTTTTTTCCCACCTTTGTTGTGGGTTCTTGTTCTTGTATTGTTGCTGTTGAGCCCTACAAGGCTGTTGGTTTGCTCTTTCTTGGTTTTCCTGGTTATCATTAAAGAATATGAGTAACCTACCTCATGCTGCATCTTGGTCTCATTCGAACGACAGGTGTAGAAAATAGTAAACATTTAGAAAAACCCTTGAATGAGTAGGTGTGTCCAAACTTTTGACTGGTACTGTATATCCTAGGCGGTGTCAGAGGAAGGCCCAAAAAATTGTCAAAGACTCCAGTCACCCAAGTCATAGGCTGTTCTCGCTGCTACAGCACGGAAAGCGGTACCGGAGCCCCAAGTTTAGGACCTAAAGGTTCCTTAATTAACAGCTTCTACCCCCAAGCCATAAGACTGCTGAACAATTAATCAAAGGATTTAATTTGAAGTTCCCCAAGGGGTCCTAGTACAATTAATCAAAGAATTTGATTTGAAGTTCCCCAAGGGGTCCTGGTTGGGCTCCACTGGGGTAGATCTTTGACAGCAGCCTTTGTAGGGGCTGATTTGTGTCCTTTGAGCTTGACGCTGTGATCTTGCATGCGCTCAGCCTACAATGCACGCGAATGAGGATGATGAATGTTCATCATCTTAACTAGACACTGTTCATGGCGAGAAATGACAGCTTCCGATTGACCTCCTCCTGTTGACCTTTTATCCTATGTTTGACAGATAAGTCCCCAATAAATGGTAATAAGGATTAATGTAAAACTTAACTTGTCTTTGTTCTCTTCCAGATCAGGGATGTATTGTCTCGTAGCGTCATTCCTACGTGGCGCCTGTCCGTCAAGATGCAATTGTCCCGCATTCTAACGTGAAACTATGGATCAGTGATATCATATGGCCCAATTAAATTGTGCAATGAAAGGGGAGTAGACGCAACAAAGAGCAGACACCTTGTTGCTCATTGTTCAGATATCAGATTTCAACGCTTTAAGTTGTGTTTCGTCCCAAGACTGTAGTACTGAAGACCAACAGCGTTGCCATAGTAAAACAAGCTGCCCCAGCCTGCAGTTCAACTGAATGGGGACATTAAATGCTGATGGACCACTGTGTGAGTGTTCACTTCTAACTGCTATTAATAGTCCAATAAACACACTGTTACATTCAGTGCTTTCTTGTAACCACTTCCTCCCTTCCCCCACCCTCTGCCTCTGCTTTGATGAAGTGAGATTGCCCATTTGTTTTGGTGTGCCCTAAGCATGTGCCACTGTTTGGCAGGCAGGTGACATGAAATGCTCTTCTATGACAACGTTATGGCGTCTTTTAAGCATTGTAGACTGACGGTCACCCAGTTAGCACGTTTCAGAAAATGTCATATAACAGAACTGAATATATTATGAATATTACAGGCATCGTATTGAACAATAGATATTTCCCATATCTTAAGGGGCCATATGAAATCTGGAGGTTGTGCCAGCTTCAAAGAATTTGGAGAACGTCAATTTGTTTAGATAATTGAGGTGCACCCAAGTGCTGCCACTGGGCAAGTTTAGGCAAAATATGAAAGGGTGGGCCCTCTGAACTGGAGCTACTTTTTATAACATGGCTCTTTGTGTAACATTTCAGACCAATGCCATCTTGAATAGGTCTCTCTTGCGAAATAGATTGAAATGCCTACCGCCGTTGTGCCATTGAGCAAGGCACTTTACCCACCCCGTACCCCAAACTGCTCCAGGGGCACTGTACTGTGGCTGTCCCTGCGTCTGACCCCAACTACTCTGTGTGTGTATACAGATACAGTTGAAGTCGGAAGTTTAAATACACTTAGGTTGGAATCATTAAAACTTGTTTTTCAACAACTCCACAAATTTCTTGTTAACAAACTATAGTTTTGGCAAGTCCGTTAGGACATCTACTTTGTGCATGATGCAAGTCATTTTTCCAACAATTGTTTCCAGGTATATTATTTCACTTATAATTCACTGTATCACACAGAAGTTTACATACACTAAGTTGACTGTGCCTTTAAACAGCTTGGAAAATTCCAGAAAATTATGTTATGGCTTTAGAAGCTTTTGATAGGCTACTTTACATCATTTGAGTCAATTGGAGGTGGATGTATTTCAAGGCCTACCTTCAAACTCAGTGTCTTTTTGCTTGACATCATGGGAAAATCAAAAGACTTAAGCCAAGACCTCAGGAAAAAAAGTGTGGCCCTCCACAAGTCTGGTTCATCCTTGTGAGCAATTTCCAAGCGCCTTACGGTACCACGTTCATCTGTACAAACAATAGTACGCATGTATAAACACCATGGGACCACGCAGCCGTCATACTAATTGAGTGTATGTAAATGTCTTACCCACTGGGAACATGATGAAAGAAATAAAAGCTGAAATAAATAATTCTCTACTATTATTCTGACAATTCACGTTCTTAAAATAAAGTGGTGATCCTAACTGACCTAAGACAGGGAATTTTTTCTAGGATTAAATGTCAGGAATTGTGAAAAACTGAGTTTAAATATATTTGGCTAAGGTGTGTGTAAACTTCTGACTTCAACTGTAACTGTGTATACACAGAAACCACACCTGTGTGGAAGCACCTGCTTTAAATATACTTTGTGTCCCTCATTTACTCAAGTATTTCCTTTATTTTGGCAGTTACCTGTGTGTATGTATGTATGTATGTATGTATGTATGTATGTATGTATGTATGTATGTATGTATGTATGTATGTATGTATGTATGTATGTATGTATGTATGTATGTATGTATGTATGTATGTACGTACTGTACTGTATGTCAAATACAATTGTATTTGTCACATGCTTCTTAAACAACTGTAGACTAACAGTGAAATGCAGAGTTAAGATAAAGGTAAAAACATACCAGTGTATAGAAATAGTGACATGAGGAATAAATACACAGTGAAAAACAACAAGTAAAAGTATCATGGCTAAATACAAGGAGTACCAGTACTGAGCCGATGTGCAGGGGTACAAGGTAATCGAGGTAGCTATGTACATATACGTAGGGGGTAAAGTGACTAAGCAACCGGATAGATAATAGACAGTAGCAGCAGCGTATGTGGTGAGTGTCAATGGGTTTTGTGGGGCGTCAGTATGCATGTCTGCGCGTGATGTGTGTATGTTGAGATGTCAGTGTACGTACACGTGTTGTGTGGGTAGAGTCTAGTGTGTGTGCGCATAGTCAGTGCAAGATTTAGTGCAAAAAAAAGTATGTGTTTGACTTCCGGGGAGAATGGGATATGCAACAAACAAATCTCAGTTGCTCAGATCGTAAATGGACCAATAAAGTAATCCTTATCTTAAATAGATCTATTTTTTAGAGAATAACTTGTATGAATATAAGTTTAATGAAAATAATAAATAACATAACAGCCAATATGTAGACACTGTTGTTCCCCTTTATCTAGCCGTCTACCAACCGGTTACTCAACTCTGCACCTTAGAGGCTGCTGCCCTGTGTACATTAACATGGACTCACTGGTCACTTGAATAATGTATTCATACCGTTTTACTTATCTCATATGTGTATACTGTATTCTACTGTATCTTAGTCAATGCCACTCCAACATTGCTCGTCCTAATATCGATGTATTTTTTAATTACATTATTTTAATTTTAGATTTGTGTGTATTGTTGTGAATTGATAGATACTACTGCACTGTTGGAGCTAGGAACACAAGCATTTCGCTGCACCCGCAATAGCATATGCTAAATATGTCCATATGAACAATACAATTAGATTTGAGTTAAGCTTTGGCAAACGCAGTAACTGTCATTAGCCTATCAATAGCAAAGGGTATTTTTTTCATGAATAATGACGTCTGATAAATAAATAACATTATGTTTAGTCTATAAACTTTCAGTGACCCACTATTTCTCGTCTATGTTAAAAAAAATGGCTTACATTTTTTTTTTAAATCATCTTGATCAAGGCTTTGTAAACTACTTCGAACAAATATAGATCCTTTGCATTATACGGCTCGACTCTAGAAATAAGGAACTGTATCCTAGTTATATGTATCCATGTCATAATCTCCAAGAAACGGACCTTTTCCAATCATCAGAAATGTTCACTTACACAACCTCCTGTCCATTATAAAACGAACCACATAACACAATAAAGAACCATAACACACCAATGGGGTCGCTCCCTTGAAGTCACGTGCCATTACCAAACGCAGCGCATTCACCTAGTTCACAGTACAATTAGGTTAACGGTGACCGTCTACCTTTGCAATATATGAGTGTTATTTTATTGATTTATTTTGCGTTGATTAATTTGAAGCCCAAAATGCATTTAGAATGGCTCTCCAATCGCGCGTAATTTAATTCTGGAGGTTATACAAACTTTCAGTGTAGCAGGTTTCATAAAAAGCAACCAGTGATTTTGGACGAAGTTAATTCTCGGTCTGTCTCTATTCACCAATTCATTTATTTTATTTGAATGCACACATTTGTTTGACATGTTATAGACTTCACTGATATGGATGTTCGTTTGGAAAACCACTTGGATTATTTTATCCACGACAATACTGCTGCTGCTGTGGTCTTGAGTCCAGAAATGCTGGCCGTTGCACGGGAAGCCTTCCGTGCTGGGGACTTCAACCTCGTTGCTGAGATATACGGCTCCCAGCTGGCGGACCTCCGACACCCGGACCGGAGCCTCTGCCTTCTGAATGCGGATGCCCTCAGCCGTGCAGGGCGGATAGCGGAGGCTCTGGATTCATACTGCACCGCCGCCAACTTGGACAGGTTACGACCAAACGAACTAGGGTCTCTCGTTGACTGTATTGCGCACACTTTGCGCGTAAAAGAATGCCTAAAAGAATGCACAGACTCCAATGGGGTTTCCGAGGATGAGCATTCGTTGGACCTGTTCTCATGTCGGCTTTGCAAGTGCTTGTTAATCGAGCCAACAACTTTGGAATGCGGCCATACATTCTGCAAACCATGCATTGAGGATGACGGTGTCAAAGAATGTGAATTATGTCGTTACAAACTGAACAAAACAAATATCGAATTAAAGCCAATCGGGTTTAAAGTGAATGTAGTACTCAGTGGGCTGTTGGGTAAATGGTTTTGTGCAGAGAGTGAAGTAAGACGATGCTGGCTTGAAGGGGATAGAATGCGGAACGAACAGGGCTTGGTCAACGCACTTGAAAAATACAACTACGCTCTTGAAAAAGGTAAAATTAAAAACGTATTTTAAAGGGGATATCCGCAGTTGAGAGAAACGCGTATTCAGCCACACTGTTTTAGTAAAAAGCTGAGGGATGGGGCTGGAGAAATGTAATCACTCAAATTCACAAGACATAACTAACATTTCAGTAAAATAATCTTGCATTTTGGGTTCTGCTAACTATTGAACTAAGCTCATGAGCCATTTTAGTTATATTCTTTAAGAATCAATGGGTACATAACATACATTTTAAGTCCAAAAATGAATGTAGCAACTGAAGATTGTCCCTATAACATTACATCATCATTCTTTTTGCATGATCTTTCTGTGCACATTGAAATAAAAGCCCGTAACCCACTTCTGTGACGTGCATAGGTTTGTAATAGGTTATGTCAACCCGTAAGGTCAAAGCCATGTTATTGACATCACTGATGGAAGGCGAACAGCCCTGGTCTGCAGGGATTATCCCATCACTGCCACCAGTGTAGTAATTGGGTGAGGGAACCAACCAGTGGTTATGGGTTAAGTTACCACCTGTGCCACGTTCATAACACAAACTATACCAGATAGAGGTTGGGATATATTGGCATCATCACACCATGATGACAAGTTCAGCTAAGGCATGAGTTGTGTAAGTAAAGTCATGCACTTTTGCCATAATAGCACAGCCAGAAGATTCATGATTTGGACTGACCTGGTTTGTAGAGAAATGCCTGTGGAGTTTGAGGGAACTCTAGTCTAGGGATCAGAGTAGGCAGAAAGGAAGCTTCTACCTTTTCATTTCATGCATATGGGTAGCTATGGTTTCCAAATACGTCAGGCGTTGCATAGACAAATGCATTGTGGTGTTAGACACAGGCAGACATTTTTGTCTTGACACACACAAAACATTTAATGACAGGGCGTTGAGAAGTGACACTCCTTTCTCTAATCTCTACCCAACAGGAACGTAGGCCTCAGCCCACAAGGTAATAGGATAGAGGAATGCCACGTTCTGAGGGCGGGAATGGTGGAACAGCTTCAACTCATGACCGAGCCCAGAACTAGTTCCATATGACCTGGATCTTCTGAAATTATATTCTGCCCAACATACAGCTTGTAACACATTACCCCCATTACCCCCATTACCCTCTCAGGGGGGTTGTAAATGTGTTATGAATACAGTTATAGCTGTTAAGTAATGACATATCAACGACAAACTCACAATTAACGGTCTTCAAACCCATACAGCCTGGTTTTGTCCTGGTTTTAAGACGTCGACACAACGAACACGAGCAAATGAGGGTGCTGGAGATATGTGAATAACTTAAACTGAATCTGACTATTAACTCATGTTTGTTTCATGTTCTCTCTGCACAGCCCCCTATATGTGTGGGCTGCTGGCCCGACGGGCAGAGCTGCATATGGAGATGAACAACTTCAGACAGGCCCTACAGGATGGGGACGCCATGTGTCGACTGACGCCCTTCTCTCCCAAAGTACGAAAACACGCAACTGTTTCCTGACGTTAACACATTTACCCAAATTGTTTTGTGTAAATGAACCTGAAAGACACTGTGGTACTTGGGGTTTTGTGTGTTTGTGTTCTCAGGCTCACTACGTGAAGGCCCTGGCTCTGAACAAAGCCGGTTATAATGAAGAGGCCCTGCAAGAATACTTCTACTGTCTGGCTCTGAAGCCAGACTGGACCTCAGTCAAGCTGGAAACGCAAAAGTTAAGCGACTCCACTGTGTTTCTATAGCATTGAAGTTGTATTCAATTGAATTAGTTAGTTCCCCTAACCAGTTACGCAACTACTTGTGTGCCCGATTGACTGCGATGACTGCTAGTCACTGTCTTATGTCTCTTTCCCCCCTGTAGATGCTGAGTGAGATGTTCTCCACGTTCAAGACAGACGGTCTCCCCACGTCATCACTTCGCCCCCACCCAACAGGCCCCGCCTCCCACCTCAAACCAGCCTCCCATCTCCTCGACTCCCTCCATTCCACCCCTCGTAGATGGAGCCAAACCCCTACTGGCCGTAGAGACAGTTTGTCTGACACTGGAGCAGAGACCAAGTCCTCATGTGAGGTTTCCAAGAACCTGGCTTCTGTTGTGGCTGCCTTACCTCTCCCCCCTGGCCTAAAGAGGAAGTTCTCAGATGAGCCCCAAGGCTCTGCACCCCCCAACAAGCTGCCCAGAAAAGGTACCCAACCCCTCCATTCCAATGGGCAATTATTTATTTTTGCCAAAAAGCCAAATTTTTTAAAAGTAATACTAGTGAACAAAAATATTGCAAATTATCTTACTGTTGTGTGAATGCAATCATTATAAACATATAGAAACCTCAGCAATAATATAATGTAAATGTATTTGTTTTGAGTCTTGTGTTCAGATGAGTCAAGCTCATCCCAGATGCCTGCTGCTTGTTGCAGTGAGAGGAGAGAGGTGCCCCCTCAGCTCCTGGATAGCTCTGACATGGACTGCTCTGTTTGTATGAGGTAAGTCAAACACACACACACACCCTGTCTGTAGGTCCAGTTCTCGCTTCGTAGTTATTAAAATTTCCCCCCCATGCGTTTTCTCCAGGCTGTTCTACGAGCCAGTCACCACCCTCTGTGGACACACCTTCTGCATGAAGTGTCTTGAGCGCTGTCTGGACCACAACCCAAACTGCCCCCTGTGTAAAGAGAACATTACAGAGGTAAATAGCCATCACACAGACCCGCCTTCACTACTATTGGAAATTAATATCAATTACTGAAAGACAAAATGACCAAAATGACCAAAATTCCCCTTGTTATCTGATTGAATCTGTTGTAATTACAGTACCTGGCCACTAGAGGGTACCATAAGACCCTGCTGATGGAGGAGGTGCTGCAGCGCTACCTGTCTGAGGAGCTGGCTGAGAGGAGCAAGGTGTACCAGGAAGAAATGGCAGAGCTGTCAAAGTGAGTCAGGCCTCATTACATTTCAGCCCCTTACCCCTTCTAAAAACATAATGTCTGACAATGTTTTAGAATCCTATGATACAATATTATTTGGGCAGAATATCATATTTAGTGGTTTAACCCACGTTTTATTCTCTTTGCAGCTTGGCCCAGGAAGTGCCCATCTTCATCTGCACCATGGCATTTCCCACAATTCCCTGTCCCCTGCAAGTCTTCGAGCCATGTTATAGGCTGATGATCCGACGCTCTATGGAGACGGGAACCAAGCAGTTTGGAATGTGCATCGCTGACGACATCAAAGGGTGAGTGGAGGTTTTACACCTGTGCCCACACAGCCATCAAAACACCTTGACACTAGTTTAACCTGTGCCCACACAGCCATCCAAACACCTTGACACTAGTTTAACCTGTGCCCACACAGCCATCAAAACACCTTGACACTAGTTTAACCTGTGCCCACACAGCCATCAAAACACCTTGACACTAGTTTAACCTGTGCCCACACAGCCATCAAAACACCTTGACACTAGTTTAACCTGTGCCCATACAGCCATCAAAACACCTTGACACTAGTTTAACCTGTGCCCACACAGCCATCAAAACACCTTGACACTAGTTTAACTTGTGCCCACACAGCCATCAAAACACTTTGACACTAGTTTAACTAGTGCCCACACAGCCATCAAAACACCTTTGACACTAGTTTAACCTGTGCCCACACAGCCATCAAAACACCTTGACACTAGTTTAACCTGTGCCCACACAGCCATCCAAACACCTTGACACTAGTTTAACCTGTGCCCACACAGCCATCAAAACACCTTTGACACTAGTTTAACCTGTGCCCACACAGCCATCAAAACACCTTGACACTAGTTTAACCTGTGCCCACACAGCCATCAAAACACCTTGATACTAGTTTAACCTGTGCCCACACAGCCATCAAAACACCTTTGACACTAGTTTAACCTGTGCCCACACAGCCATCAAAACACCTTGACACTAGTTTAACCTGTGCCCACACAGCCATCAAAACACCTTGACACTAGTTTAACCTGTGCCCACACAGCCATCAAAACACCTTGACACTAGTTTAACCTGTGCCCACACAGCCATCCAAACACCTTGACACTAGTTTAACCTGTGCCCACACAGCCATCAAAACACCTTGACACTAGTTTAACCTGTGCCCACACAGACATCCAAACACCTTGACACTAGTTTAACCTGTGCCCACACAGCCATCAAAACACCTTTGACACTAGTTTAACCTGTGCCCACACAGCCATCAAAACACCTTGACACTAGTTTAACCAAAAGGGTAGCAAACCTGTATTTGCGACTCAATTCAAGACCATGTTAGCCCACTGAACTAGAACCTACCCTAGACATTTTATCTGAGTGCTAACAGGTTTTCATCATAGTTACTCATCCTCACAGGCGTAGCTCTGTGAACTACCTCCACTACACTAGCCTATCCCTCACACTTTCACCCCAACAGATTCATGTGATCAAATGGCTAATGCAGATGTAGGATCTTAATTTGATTACTCTCTTTTGTTGCAGAGAATTTCCCTGATGCAAACTTGTAGTGTATTTTGAGTTTTAAAAAGGTTTCTAAAGTTTGTAAATTCAACTTGATTTGCCCCAATGAAAAAGCTTATCAACCCCTACAGAAGTGTCCATGAATTATAATCCACATAATAATTCACATTTCCAATTGCTGCAGAATAATTGTTCTGCTGTAGCAAAATGGCTCACAATAAGATCCTACATGTGTATACCCTGCGTTTCCCTGGCCACAGCTTCGCAGACTACGGCTGCATGTTGGAGGTGAAAGACGTGAAGTTCCAACCAGACGGGTGCTCGGTGGTCGACACGGTCGGAGTGTCCCGCTTCAGAGTGCTGAGCCACGGCCACCGCGATGGCTACAACACAGCCAAGATAGAGCACCTGGAGGACCAGAAGGTAGAGGGAGAGGAGCTGGCGGAGCTGCAGAAGCTGCATGACTGTGTGTACGAGCAGGCCAGCACCTGGTTCACCTCCCTCAAAGACAACATGAAGAACCAGATCGTCAGCCACTTTGGACAGCTGCCCGACAAAGACCCTGACATACAGGTAAGATAAAGTCAGCAGATATGGACAGTAGAACTCGGGTTCTGAGTTTTCCCTGGTTTCGTTGCCTGGTCAGGAGAAACTTTGATCCTATAGAGCCACCCAGCTAAATCTAAATACTCATATCGGTTCCTCTAAGAATTCGCCTTTATGAAAGCTGATTAAACTGTGCAATCTTGCCCATAGACACTTTTTGGTTGTGATATGGAATAATTCTCTGTGTCCTGTCTTCACTAACCCGACCACACTCTGCCTCTGGGTTCTCAGGGGGGTGCCAGTGGTCCTGCATGGTGTTGGTGGCTGCTGGCTGTACTGCCCCTGGAGAAGAGAGCCCAGCTAAGCATCCTGGCCATGACCACCCTCCGAGAGCGCCTCAGCACTACCCGCCGCGTGCTCAGCCTTGTCACACGCAAACACCCTCCACCGCGGCGACCATCTTCAGCAGCGGCAGCATCATCATCACTGTAGTGGCCCCCCGAGAGGTGATCAGTTTAGAATAATCTGAGCCCAGTTAGGCAAAATCCAGATTGTCAAAGGTTACCTATCGGCTGGGATTAAATGCATAGAAATATAATGAATAGAACGGGAGTCCCCGTTGAAGTCGGTTATTTTTCTGTTCTATTCATTATATTTCTATGCATTTAATCCTATCTGATAGATGAAATCCGGATAGATAATTTTTGGAAAACTGGGCCCTGGAGAAGAAGGGGGAAGATACTCCATTTTTCTCAGAAGCTCTAGCCTCAGATAAAGAGTTTCAACAGTGGGAATGATTCAGCAGTGTTGTTCATGATCTCAGGAATGGGTTCTACTTGAGTCTTACAAAAAGGATCGATGGACGAGCCCTACCCAACCAAAACACATAAATATGTGTCAGGTTTGCGCACATATCTTTGGGTCAATTTCATTCATTAAGTCCAGATTTGTCATGCGTGGTACATTAGGTTTATTTTGTTCTTGTTTTATTGTTGACCTGTGTACAAATGAGGCCTTAAATTATTTTTGCTATATGTTATTTTCTACTATTTGTCATTTTCGTGTACAGAAATGTAGCATTTTTCTATGGGACATAATGAATATAATGTACACCATCACTTACTGGAAAAATATGCTCTACTCAGTAGAGTAGAGTCTACTGTATGTTGGTAATCATGTCAGGAGGGAGCGCTTGATGCAAGCAAGTGAAAAATAGCAGCACAGACATTGTAGTAGCACTAAACATCCACAGGGTGGCAGTAAGTGTGAGCAAAGAGGATCAGTGCAGACAACCCTACATTTGAACAGGTGTTTTTTGCGGAGGACAGATCCTCCCCTTTCCTCTCTGTCACAAAAACAATGGACAGTAGGACAACACTCCTGTCATTCAACAGCCTAGTTTAGTTAAATGAATCAAAGCTTTATTAAATATAGTAAGCCTAAATCATGTCTTTATAAGTGGCTTCATAGCTCGTCAACCAATGATTTTCAGCTCGCTCAATTGCCCAGATACACATCGAGACTAATGTTTTCAGCTTCTCCATGGTGTGTTTTCCCAGCAACACTGCTGTGTTCTGATCTAGACAGACTGGTCCCAGGTTGAAGTCCCTTAAGGGAATGTTCATCACTGGATGCTGTACAGCAGGGGTGTCGAACTCATTCCACAGAGGGCCAAGTGATTGCAGTTTTTTGTTTGTTTTATCCTTTCAATTAAGACCTACACAACCAGGTAAGGGGAGCTCCTTGCTAATTAGTGACCTTAATTCATCAATCAAGTACAAGGGTGGAGCGAAAAGCTTCAGACACTCTGCGGAATGAGTTTGATGTGCTGTACAGTAACATTTTTGTTTTTTACAGTAACAATGAGGCCAAGTGGTGTTTTTTTTTCCAATGTTCTGTTGTGAGGCATGCATTGACACTCGCCTTCATAGTTTACTACATGAGTCTATTCCAAAATTACACAGTGGGTCTCTTTCCCCCTACAACCAGAGGTTGCCAAGAGGTCTGGGCAAAGGCACAAAATATGCCATATTCCAAATTGTAAGGACTGGTGTACTGTGTGGTCACCACATTAAAAGCTTCTGTGACTTGGCATATCTCACCCACACAGTCAGATCTTGGAGAAGCAGCCAGGTGAGTAATTTGGGTTAATTAGAAGTCAGAACCGAAGACGAAAAGTCATATTTGTAGACAATGAGTCACCTCTGTGCTCCGTCATCACCATGTTGGAAGGATCTGGATTCTCCCGAATTGATTCATTTCCAAACCCTCTTGATAAACACACACGCCATCATTCTCCCAGACCAGTGGAGGCTGCTGAGAGGAGGACGGCTCCTAATAATGGCTGGAACGGCGCGAATGGAATGGCTGCAAACCATGTGTTTGATGTATTTGATACCATTCCACTGATTTCGTTCCAGCCATTACCATGAGCCCGTCCTCCCCAGTAAAGGTGCCACCAACCTCCTGTGTGCCAGACACATTTGCAGAAATTGCTTGTCACTACATTTTTGGTAACACGAATGTGAAAATTGCATTCAATGAATCTTAACTTATACCTTTTAAATGTATGATTTTGTTACTTGTGTGTTCATTAGGCCCAAAACTTGTATTATTCAAACCATTCAATATAGTTATACGTTTACCATCAATGTCATCCTCAACAGTCAGTTGTCTGGTCAATTTGAGTGTGTTTGCCACGGTTTGTGTCTTTAAAGGGGGTCTATTTGAACAGTGGGAAAATAATGATCTGCAGGAAAGGTTGTTTTTTTTGGGGGGGGGGGGTTGTTGTTTTAATAACTTTTTAGCATGGTCTCTTTGAACCATCTGTTTTATAGCCTAATAAATATTTATTGAATTATGAGCATTTTTATCTGTCCAGTTATTATTTTCTTTTTTTTAACCCCTTGATGTGCATAGGCTAAGGACGGCTCCTTCACAAGAAACGTTGTTGCTTGTCATTTTGTACATGATCTATAGTAGGAAAGAGCAGGTTCCATGTGTGAGTTACCACCACACTGATGTTAATGAAGCACGGGGCAACCATAGAAAGGTGTCTGAATATGAGGCTAATATCAGGGGGTCTTTGACCAGATGCAAATTGACTGAGACAGGATCAGCTGTATACGTATCAGTAATGACGAGAAAGGGACGTGAGCAAAGGAAGCAGGTAGGGGAAATATCACCCTGGGGAATTGCTTTAGGATGAGGGGTCGAGACTCCCCTAATAGTACACAGTGAGCAGTGTGTCCGCTGTACCTTTCCTAATAACTAAATATAGACAATTATTTATCATGGGGGACAGCACATGGAGCTCAAACGATAATGTATCAACGCTTCTCAATGAGGGTAGCCTAATGCGGTAGCACAGACATAGTAAATAATGACTTTTCAGTTCACGCTCCGCTCAGGCTCGTTCGATCATTCCCTTGCCACACCCATGATTACGAATATTGACACCGATGGCTCACGTGCGCATGTCCATGATTCTGTGCGATAGAGGCCTGCCTCGCCTTTTCTCTCGCACCTATTCTGTACAGACATTCTTAGTTTTTACATGAAAAAAGTCGTTTTGTTTTTTTAGGGCCTAGATGAGGCAGAGAAGAATAGAAATAGCTTTGTATCTCTATTTCTTTACTGATTAATCACCCACACCCCGGTTATTGCATCAAGGCCCTGCCCCTCTGATTCCCGACCGGCTTCCTGTGTTTGTGCGGTTCTCACTAGCCAGGGAGCGAGGAGGAGCAGAACTGGGAGTTGAGCGAGCGAAAAGGAATACCCGAGGGGTTATTTTTCTACAAAGATGTGCCGCAAATGATACCACATCAAAGATTCCACAACGCGAAGGAAGGATCGGTTTATATTTAAAAGATGGCGAACGACTCTCCGGCTAAAAGTCTGGTCGAAATAGACCTGGCTTCATTGCGGGTGAGTGGTGGACAAGGGCAGTGTATTTTATTTAAAGATGAGGCTACCCCCAGATTTAATCTATTCCACTACAGCGAGTTAACGTTATATAAAACAATGCGAACAGTTTACCCAATAAAATATGGAGACATTTTCGGGGTTACCATTTCTGGGAGGCTTATTTATTTATTTTTCGGATCGAGAGAAAGCTGTCGTGCTGCCTGACTTTCCTTTGTTCGAAATGCATTTGGCATGTTGTGGAGATCAGGGCGCAACAGCTGCGTTTATCTAGGTCACATTTTTGCAACAATTATTCAAAAGCATTTTCATTTTTTTTTATGGTTGTGTAAAAAATATATCTTTGACTCGTTTCAGGATCCAGCAGGGATTTTTGAATTGGTGGAAGTGGTCGGAAATGGCACCTATGGACAAGTATACAAGGTTTGTTCCAATATATATTATTTTCTTCGTCTGTGGCCTTCGATGCTGATTTCTGACACTAAATAGCTAGCCTTTCATTGATGCAGTTTTGGCAGTGATCATCGAAAACATCCAGATGTCATGCTTGTGTGATGGAATAGATTCATGTCAAGATGTCTCGTCAGGATGTTTGCCATTGCACCCCAATAATCCCAGGTTGGATTGGTAAAGGTGATGTATTATTGCTTGCAAACATATTTGGTGAAATATGGAAGGTAGCTTGCAAGCATTCAATACAACACTCCATTAGCCCAAGCTCCTCTGTTTCTCATCTTCTACCCAGGTTAGGCCTTAACGCTCAGTTGATTTGTTTCTGAAGTTGACTTTTTTTCTCTTAATTTCCATGAATATTCTAGATTGGTTTAGAAGTAAATGGCAACTGGGTTTGCAGACAAGTGTTGCTATGAGTGTTTTTAAAGTGCAGCACATGTCCTACATCACATCCTGCTGCGGAGAGAGGGGGAAAGGGAATAGACTACTACTGCCTGATGATCCAGACTAGGACTTGCCTCATAGACAATTTGGTTACGTAAAATATCATGTGTTACACAGCAGGCTTTCCCCCCTCTCTCAACCATCTGTTTCTTGGTGTCACGTTTCTCTGTGAAAACTATCATAGTGACTGTTTAAAGTAATTGCTGAAATGTACCTTTTTGGAGAATTTGGTGGGTTCCGTCTCTTGGATTTTGAGGATGAGTCTGACCCACTATTGGTGACCTACCTCTCTTCCCGTACCCCATTTCCATTGGAAGGTCTGGTCTGTATTTAACCCCTCCTTTCAAACAGTCAGGCTAAGCAGGGTGGTTCACAGGGGCTGCAGCAGTGCTGTGTCCTGGGGCTATTCTCTTAACTATCAGGAGCAGGGTAGTCTGGACTCCTGACTGAGGAGAATCGACAGTGGTAGTCTGGATGTTCAAACGGAAAAGCAGGACCATTCATCTGATCCAACCCCGTGGAACAGAGGGCTTTAAAGACCAATGCTGTTTTCTTTTGGTCATGTGACCCCATTGGAAATGGAAAACTTGCTTGCAAACATCTCCCTTCCATGAACAGATGGCTTCATGGGTCTATGTGGAGAGAATTATTTACTTTTAGGTTTTTGTCACGTACTCTCAATCTTTACGTCTCTTTCTAAATTTCAGCAAATGATTGACTAGATTTTATTGGAATTGGTGCGTTAAAATATTTACATCAAAGGCTCATATGGGCCTTATGCTATCTTTCGCTATTTATAGTCAGGCAGAGCCTGAGCCGTTCTTCCACACTGCACGGAATAGAATGGACGTCCTGCAAAAGGGCCCCGGGCTGGCTGTGTATGTGCCTGTTTAGTTCCGCAAAATGGAGGACATCCTTGGTCTAATGATTCAAGTAAAGAAAACTTGTCTGTGGCAGCTGATTTGAAAGATGGAGAACCAGGGGGTAATATTTTTATCCTGAAATTCATACGTCTTCATTTTCTGTTCTGCAGACAGTTAGGTCGACATGCTCTGGTTTGCTGTACATTTTCACAACAGACAGTCCCAAAGCCATTGGATGTCAGAGGTTTACTGTATGCCAACCTCTAACCCACATAATTGTCATGCCAAATAAAGGCAGTTTGTTTCAATCAATTATTCCCCTTCCTCTAGTGAGACTGTACTGTGAACTGCAGGTTATAAACTAGGCTAATATGTAGCCCAGTTATGTACACTACACTACACATACACTACAGGTGTATGTGGACACCTGCTCGTTGAACATCTCGTTGCAAAATAATGGCCATTAATATGGAGTTGGTACCCTGTTTTCTGCTATAACAGCCTCCACTTTTCTGGGAAGGCTTTTCACTAGATGTTGGAACATTGCGGCGGGGACTGGCTTCCATTAAGCCACAAGAGCATTAGTGATGTCAGGCACTGATGAAGGGCGATTTAAGTTTGGTTCGCAGTTGGCGTTCCCAAAGGTGTTCGATTGGGTTGAGGTCAGGGCTCAGTGCAGCCCAGTCAAGTTCTTTCACACCGATCCCAGCCAACCTTTTCTGTATGGACCTCGCTTTGTGCACAGGGACATTGTCATGCTAAAACAGAAAGAGAGCCTCCCCCAAACTGTTGCCACAGAATTGGAAGCACAGAATTGTCTAGAATATCATTGTATGCTCTAGCGTTAATATTTCCCTTCACTGGAACTAAGGGGCTTAGCCCAAACCATGAGAAACACCCCCAGACCGTTTTTCCTCTTCCACCAAACTTTACAGTTGGCACTGCATTGGGGTAGGTAGCGTTCTCCTGGTATCCGCCAAACCCAGATTTGTCCATCGGACTGCCAGAAGGTGAAGCGTGATTCATCACTTCAGAGAACGTGTTTCCACTGCTCCTGAGTCCAATGGAGGCAAGCTTTACACCACTCCAGTCAACGCTTGGCATTGCGCATGGTAATCTTAGGCTTGTGTGTGGCTGCTCGGCCATGGAATTCCATTTCATGACGCTCCAGGCGAACAGTTCTTGTGCTGACGTTGCCCCCAGGGGCAGTTTGGAACACGGTTGTGAGTTTCGCAACTGAGGGCCGACAATTTTTATGCACTTCCGCACTCGGCGGTCCCGTTCTGTGAGATTGTGTGGTCTACCACTTTGCGGCTTTAGCTGTTTTGCCTTGACATTTCCACTTCACAATAACAGCACTTACACTTGACCGGGGGAGCTCTAGCAGGGCAGAAATTTTACAAACTAACTTGTTGGAAAGGTGGCATCCTATGATGATGCCACGTTAAAAGTCACCTGAGCTCTTCAATAAGGGCAGTAGAATAACAGTTTTTATCTATGGAGATTGCGTGGATGTGTGCTTGATTATATATACCTGTCAGCAACTGGTGTGGCTGAAATGGACAAAAACAAAAACATTTGGAAGCTTGTCCACATACTTTTGTGTGTGTATATATATGTATGTGTGTGTGTGTATACATACACACACACACACAAAAAACCTTTATTTTACTAGGCAAGTCAGTTAAGAACAAATTCTTATTTTCAATGACGGCCTAGGAACAGTGGGTTAACTGTCTGTTCAGGGGCAGAACGACAGATTTGTACCTTGTCAGCTCGGGGGTTTGAACTTGCAACCTTCCTGCTCAAAAAACTGCTCAAAAAAATAAAGGGAACACTTAAACAACATAATGTAACTCCAAGTCAATCACACTTCTGTGAAATCAAACTGTCCACTTAGGAAGCAATACTGATTGACAATACATTTCACATGCTGTTGTGCAAACGGAATAGACAACAGGTGGAAATTATAGGCAATTAGCAAAACACCCCTACAGACCACTTCTCAGTCCCTATGCTTCCTGGCTGATGTTTTGGTCACTTGAATGCTGGCAGTGCTTTCACTCTAGTGGTAGCATGAGACGGAGTCTACAACCCACACAAGTGGCTCAGGTAGTGCAGCTCATCCAGGATGGCACATCAATGCGAGCTGTGGCAAGAAGGTTTGCTGTGTCTGTCAGCATAGTGTCCAGAGCATGGAGGCGCTACCAGGAGACAGGCCAGTACATCAGGAGACGTGTAGGAGGGCAACAACCCAGCAGCAGGACCGCTACCTCCGCCTTTGTGCAAGGAGGAGCACTGCCAGAGCCCTGCAAAATGACCTCCAGCAGGCCACAAATGTGCATGTGTCTGCTCAAACGGTCAGAAACAGACTCCATGAGGGTGGTAGGAGGGCCCGACGTCCACAGGTGGGGGTTGTGCTTATAGCCCAAATCCGTGCCGGACATTTGGCATTTGCCAGAGAACACCAAGATTGGCAAATTCGCCACTGGCGCCCTGTGCTCTTCACAGATGAAAGCAGGTTCACACTGAACACATGTGACAGAGTCTGGAGATGCCGTGGAGAATGTTCTGCTTCCTGCAACATCCTCCAGAATGACCGGTTTGGCGGTGGGTCAGTCTTGGTGTGGGGTGGCATTTCTTTGGGGGGCCGCACAGCCCTCCGTGCTCGCCAGAGGTAGCCTGACTGCCATTAGGTACCGAGATGAGATCCTCAGACCCCTTGTGAGACCATATGCTGGTGCGGTTGGCCCTGGGTTCCTCCTAATGCAAGACAATGCTAGACCTCATGTGGCTGGAGTGTGTCAGCAGTTCCTGCAAGAGGAAGGCATTGATGCTATTGACTGGCCCACCCGTTCCCCAGACCTGAATCCAATTGAGCACATCTGGGACATCATGTCTCGCTCCATCCACCAACGCCACGTTGAGCACATCTGGGACATCATGTCTCGCTCCATCCACCAACGCCACGTTGAGCACATCTGGGACATCATGTCTCGCTCCATCCACCAACGCCACGTTGAGCACATCTGGGACATCATGTCTCGCTCCATCCACCAACGCCACGTTGCACCACAGACTGCTTTAGTCCAGGTCTGGGAGGAGATCCCACAGGAGACCATCCGCCACCTCATCAGGAGCATGCCCAGGCGTTGTAGGGAGGTCATACAGGCACGTGGAGGCCACACACACTACTGAGCCTTATTTGGACTTGTTTTAAGGACATTACATCAAAGTTGGATCAGCCTGTAGTGTGGTTTTCCACTTTCATTTTGAGTGTGACTCCAAATCCAGACCTCCATGGGTTGATAAATTTGATTTCCATTGATAATATTTGTGTGATTTTGTTGTCAGCACATTCAACTATGTAAAGAAAAAAGTATTTAATAAGAATATTTCATTCATTCAGATCTAGGATGTGTTATTTTAGTGTTCCCTTTATTTTTTTGAGCAGTGTATATAATGTATGTGTGTGTTCTTTCCTCTACCTCCATCAGCTGCCTGACACCAATGCCAGGTCAGTGCAGTAACACTGTTAGTTAACTATCAGACAGACGAGTGAGCGTGTGTTCTGAATGAGGGGTGCTAGCTGGAACTGGAGGAGGAGGAGCAGCTGTCCTGGGCCTCAGACAGAGCCTGCATGGCCAGGCAGCTTAATTACAACGCTGGTTTTGTCTCTGGCTCTCTTTGGGAACCACCACCAGACCCACTGAAAGGATGTGTTCATCAGTCGGGTCTCAAATGTTGAATAATCAACGAGCCCTGTTCCGGAAATACAACGTTCTATATCTTTCTGTGAGCCTTTTTCTTGTTCTTTGCAAATTAGTTTTTCACCCATTCAAACCTCTCACAATAAGACAATCAAGCACAGTCTATTTCGTCTTTTCTGAAGGCCCAAGCCAATTTCTTGCATGTAATTACATCCCCTTCTGTTTGTTCTTTTAGTTTTCAAACTGTTTGCCTTGTGGGTATGTTTTTGTGACACTGGTCATCTCAGAACCACAGCCTGTTTGATGCAGCCCAGATGACCTACAGTACCTCACTGAATGACTGACCTTTTCATTTGGAGCTTTTGACAGAAGCGGGTTGCAGGCACTCTAAGAACTGAAATGCCACATCACAGCCCCGTGCGGTACGATGTGGCTCTTCTGGATTCAAATGCCTGCAGCCAATCGCAGCCGCAGAGGCAAGGTGGCAGTGATTGTTGTCTGGGGCTCGTGCCAGGTTTAGATCTTACTGTAAAGCTCTGTGGTAGCTCGGGGGTTTATATTGACTTGGCCAACCAGTTGAATGACCTTTTTGAAGTCTTATCTAACTCTCAATATGTGTGTGTGACAGTCGAGGGAAGGGTGACATCATTTTATATGCTTACTAGGGATGCGAATTTCGGGAATATATTGCTGTCGACTAACCCACCCTCATTAACCGATCAACAAACGTTACGTTTTTTTCAACAGAAACTAGCCTGCTATGTATGCATACAAGGAAGGACTTTTTTTCATTAAGAGCTTAATGGAAAGATGCAACAATAGCAAGTCTATTGTCTTACAGTCAAAAGGCTGGAGCCTATTATTGAACATGCAGTTCCTGTAATGAAGCAGCTATTAAATAAAATGTCATTTTGAAACTTTTGCCAAAATACAATTTGCGGGTGAACAGTTGTAAACAGCTCGCCTAATGCGACCGCTTTCATATGTGACAGAGATGGAAAATCTCAGTTCGAAACTAACACGGAACCCAAACAGGCTGCGAGCGTGTGCCATCGTGCATACATTTATTTTGTCCCCCACACCAAATGTGATAACGACACACAGGTTAACTTCTCTAGGGTAGGGGGCAGCATTTGGAATTTTGGATGAAAAGCATGCCCAAATTAAACAGCCTTCTCCTCAGGCCCAGAAGATAGGACATGTATATAATTGGTAGATTTGGATAGAAAACACTCTAGCGTTTCCAAAACTGTTAAAATAGTGTCTGAGTATAACAGAACTGATTTGGCAGGGGACAACATGAGAAAAATCCATTCAGGAAGTAGGATCTTTTTGTTGTTGTAGTTTTCTATTCAATGCCATTACAGTATCAATTGACTTAGGACTCAAATTGCAGTTCCTATGCCTTCCACTAGATGTCAACAGTCTTTAAAAATGGTTTCAGCCGTGTATTCTGAAAAATGAGGGAGTAAGAGCAGTCTGAATGAGTGGACCCTGCCGTGTCAGAGCTTTTTCATGCGCGCGACCGAGAGAGTGCTTTTGTTGTTTACCTTTTATATTGACAATGTTATTGTCCGGTTGAAATATTATCGATTTATTTAGGCTAAAAACAACCTGACGATTGAATCTAAGCATCGTTTGACACGTTTCTATGAACTTAATGGATACAATTTAGATTTATTTTCTGCCTGTTGTGACTGCGTTTGAGCCTGTGGATTACTGAAAACACGCAAACAAAACTGAGGTTTTTGGATATCAAGAGGCTTTATCGAACAAAAGGAACATTTATTGAATAAATTATTGTCTTCTGAGTGCAACCATATGAAGATCATCAAAGCGAAGTGATTCATTTTATCAATATTTCTGACTTGTGTAACTCTTCTACTTGGCTGGTTACTGTTTTGTAATGATTTGTCTGCTGGGCTATGTTCTCAAATAATCGTTAGGTATGCTTTCGCTGTAAAGCATTTTTGAAATCTGACACCGTGGTTGGATTCACAAGAAGTTAATATTTAAAATAAAATAGTTGTATCTTTTCTGAAATTTTGTAGTGAGTATTTCTGTATTTGAATTTGGCGCTCTGCAATCTCACTGGATGTTGGCCAGGTGGGATGCTAGCGTCCCACATACCCTAGAGGTTAAAATATCAAAACAGACTCTGAACCAATTATATTAATTTGGGGACAGGTCGAAAAGCATTAAATATTTATGTCAATGTAGCTAGCTAGCTTGCTAGCATTTGTACTATTTAGCTAGCTTGCTGTTGCTAACTAATTTGTCCTGGGATATAAACATTGAGTTATTTTACCTGAAATGCACAAGGTCCTCTACTCCACCAATTAATCCACACACAAAACGGTCAACCGAATCGTTTCTAGTCATCTCCACTCCTTCCAGGCTTTTTCTTCTCTTGACTTTATATTGCGATTGGCAACTAGGTGCATTACCGCCACTGACCTATTTCGTCTTTCAGTCACCCATGTGGGTATAACTAATGGGGAGATGGCACGTGGGTACATGCTTCTATAAACCAATGAGGAGATGGGAGAGGCAGGACTTGCAGCTCGATATGTGTCAGAAATAGAACTGACTTGTATTTTAGCCCGTGGCAACGCAGACGTTCGTTGGCGCGAGTAGTGTGGGTCAATAATTGAATAACAGATTTCTAAATTTATTTTGCAATGCTCACGCACGCGACGTGAACGGTGTAGTCATCCTGTAAGGGGGCTTTCACTCCAAGTTGTGCGTTTTTTTCCCCCCAACTGGTGCGTATACCCCCTTAGTTAGTTTACTTATTTAGTTTGGACTGGTGTGAACGTTATCCGTACGAAACAATTTAAAATAAAAAAATCTTTATTTTACTAGGCAAGTCAGTTAGGTGAGAGCGCAGTCCGGACCAAATGCAGAAAAAGAACCAGAGTCACTCATCATTGTTGTTTTGACATCGTAACTTGACATCTCTGAAACATTTATGTGAGTAGCAGCGCATTTATGAACACATCTGATGCAGGTTAGGTGAGACGAGGGCTATACCGGGGATCTCGTCTACTGAATATAGATTATTCAGGTAGCAGTTACTGGCTATTTTCCCGCATGTTGTTGGAATACCAAATTAATATGAAGATTTGGACACAAGTGATGCGTCAGGATACTCATAAATGGATTTAACGTGAGCATATTTGTCCTATAAACGTATGACTTGCATGGAGAAGTGGTTTTGTTGGGTTGGATTTTGGTTGGATTACTTTGAAGGTAAGGTAAGATATGCCTCATTATTTGAAGTTAAGTAAAACGTTTAGGTTTCAAACAATTACAGTGCCTGACGCTCACGTTGCAAAGTGATTGGCGACGCATTGATAGCCTGCCTACCGTTGACTATAGCCTATGCCTCCCGAATGGCAAGTGAGCTTGAATTACGAGTTGAGATTGAGAAATAAAAATAGTAGCTCTTTTTTTTTTTTTTTTTTTTTTTTAATAGTGGCCATCTCAAAAACATTCTAAAACCACATGTTACAGTCCAGTACCAGCTTTTTGAGGTGCTCTCGCGCTGTCTGACAGGTGATGGGCTATTCCGCTCCTCGAACTAGGATCTGTATGCTGTGCGCATGTGATGTCTTAACGAAAATACATACGCGCCAATTTAATTCCATTAAATTATGCAAATTATCCGATAGAATGATAAGCAAGACCAGTCAAATGTAGTTTCGACAGAGGTTACCCAGTAACATCCCTAATTCTCACCTTGCACTGGAATGAAAGCTTGTAGATACCGTTTCTCACTTACATTTTTACAGGAGGACCCTTCTCAAAATGGGCAATGTGGTGGTGCTGCTGTAATGTTACACTAAACATTTTAAAATGGCGGATCCTTTAGTTGTGGATGCAATAGCTTCGGCTATTTCCCCCAATCACATTGTTTTATACCAAATCGTACTGCCAGTGCCCCCTCCTTCTGCCTCTCTATTTCTTAATTGCTTATGATAAACCCCGGTACTAGTCCCAATTGCACTAAAAGCATTGAAATAGGAGGGAGGCGAAATACATGCTTGGGGTTAATGGCTTGCTGCAGCACTACAATCTCCCCGAACGGCAGTGACATAGTGTTTGTGGGAACTCAGTCCTCTTCTCATTACCCACAAAGTGGCGGTGGTTCTTCTTCCCCAGCCAACCCCGTCTTCAGCATCCGGTGTCTTCATGGTGCTCCCCTGGCCACTGAACAATTGGCCGTTGTCTCATTAAGGAGAAAGTCATCAATATCCATGCTGGTCTCCGATGTGCACAGCTTTGTATGGTTGATCCAGACTGTATCTAGTGGTCCTACGTCTCAATACAGTTAGTTGTTGGATTTGCAGTGTCTTCATATTACCACCATCATTTACATTCTTTTTTTTGCCTACTACTACACAGGCCATGACCTCCTAGTCCCATTGTGGTGGTAGGCTGAAGTTGTATGTTATTTCTATACCCCTGAAAAGCCTCTTCCTGCACTGACTGACTCCAAACTGATCTGAGAATCCCATTGTGATCTCTTCTTTGGCCCCAGACCAGCTGGCACTGAGAGATGGGATGGAGAGCCCTCCGGTGTGTCTGAGAAGAGAAAATGATAGCGATAAAAACAAAACCTGAAGAATTCATTAAGTTCTCCCTTGGTGCGTAGTATGTGGGGGAGGATTCCCTCTTCTGGGCTGTACAGAATGGCCATATATAGACCTAGTTAGCCAGCCACTCTGTCAGTCAGGCCTGCAGGGCTGGTGGTGCCCTAGCGCTCTTAATCCCTATGATGTGCCAACCTCTCTAAAACATCATGCCTCTTTCTCTTCCCTCACCACCCACCGGCTTCTACTCTGCAGTCCATGTCAGCCAAATCTACAGGGATGCTGGGGGAATATACCCACAGTCCCGTGGTGCTGGCAGCTCCTGTGACCTCACTCTTTTGCACTCCATTGCTTTCTTTCCCCCTCTCTCCCCTCCTTCTCTCATTTTACCTGTGTGTAAATCATTTTACTTCTCCTGCTTGCTCATAACCTCAAATCATCCCCCTACCCTCTCTCCCCCACACTTTTGCTCTCTCGCCCATGTCTGCTTTGCCAGGGGAAGGACTTGGCAGGTTTGTGTGGACCCAGGGTGAGAGGTCTGCTGCAGCTTTAAATAGCTTGGCCCAGTTCTGTGATTTGTAAGGTGCACACTGAGGGTCACTGGTTCCAACACTCTGTTTGACACGGTGCCATGTCTCTGTGATAGAGGCCACATGTAACCCCCCCCCCCCTTGCAGGTACAGAGGAAAGGTCATAGGTCATGAGCAACATCGAACCCTCTGTGGCAGTAACGCTGAAAAGGACCCATACTGGGCTAGCTTTCATATTGTATTTGGGCTATTGCCTTTATATTTGCTTTGCTTTCACATTTCATCTGTCCTAAAATGGCATCAGAAACTTGTAGTTGGGATTTCAATTTCCTCACTTTAAGCTGTCTTTAATATTGGAGACATAAGGATGACGATAATTTAACGGCGCTTCATTTTTCCTTGAATAAAAGGCAAACTTCCCAGGATCTAAACCCATGACATCACCATAGAGCAAGGTTTCTAAACTCAGTCCTGAGCCCCCCCCCTCCTTGGTGTAGGTTTTTGCCCAAGCACTACACAGCTGATTCAAATAATAGCTTGATGATGAGTTGGTTATTTGAATCAGCTGTGTAGTGCTTGGGGGGACCCTGCCATTAAAGGATTTAGATGGGCTAAACAAAGGAGAACTGCCGGTGACGGATGATGCAACACAGACGCAAGCACACCGGTCTGCCTCCTAATCGTCTAGACATCCCCAGTCTCTGCCCCTCCCTGTCTTTTCCTCCTCCTCTTCCCCATCTCTCCTCTCTGTACCACTTAGCCATCTTTACCCAGGCTGCCATGTGGGTATTGGAGGGGGTAGGCCAGGCAGGGTGTCCATATGGAGGTGGGTATCCTCCAACTAAAGCTGAGTGATTTTAGTGCTTTCTGAGAGTTTTTGGTTCGATTCTTTAAAATAATCACTGTTTTCGGTATATTTTTGGGGTGGACATTAAATGCACTTTTGCATTATGTGGGTTGAATGATGTAACACAGAATAAAACAATGAATACAATTTCATGACGTTTTATTTGATGACTACTATTTAATTCCAAGTCATCTCATCTCTGTAGAGCTGCAGCCTACGCTGTCTGACAAAATCACTGTTTTAGTAGTTCATCAAAGTAAAGAAGGCATTCTTTTATGACTGCTGAATACCAACTATCTTTTAGATCATGTATTTTCACATCGAGATTCTTCTCTCCATCTCAGTTCCTATAAAGACCGGACTAGTAAGAGCGCAATGGATTATGGTTATTGTAGTTAATTCATACGTTTTCTCCTTTAAACTAGAGTCAAAAGTTTTGGCAAGCCTACTCATTTAAGGATTTTTCTTTATTGTACTATTTCCTACATTGTAGAATAATAAAGACATCAAAACTATGAAATAACACATGGAATCATGTAGTAACCAAAAAAGTGTTAAACAAATCAAAATATATTTGAGATTCTTTAAAGTAGTCACCCTTTGCCTTGATGACTGCTTTGCACTACCTTGGCATTCTCTCAACCAATTTCATGAGGAAGTCCCCTGGAAGGCTTTTAAAACAGTCTTGAAGGAGTTCCCACATGCTGAGCACTTGTTGGCTGCTTTTCCTTCACTCTGCTGTCAACTCATCCCAAACCATCTCAATTGATTGAGGTCGGGTGATTGTGGAGGCCAGGTCATCTGATGCAGCACTCCGTCACACTCCTTCTTGGTCAAATAGCTCTTACACAGCTTGGAGGTGTGTGTTGGGTCATTATCCTGTTGAAAAACAAATGAGAGTCCCACTAAGCGCAGACCAAATGGGATGGCAGATCACTGCAGAATGCTGTGGTAGCCATGCTGGTTAAGTGTGCCTTGAATTCTAAATAAATCACTGACCGTGTCACCAGCAAAGCACCATCATACCATCACCACCACCACTCTTCATGGTGGGAAACACGCATGCGGAGATCATCCGTTCACCTACTCTGTGTCTCACATAGACACAGAGGAAAGAAGGACAGATAACCTCCGGTTTAATGTCCACTGCTCATGTTTCTTGGCCCAAGCAAGTCTCTTCTTATTGGTGTCCGTTTTTAGTAGTGTTTTCTTTGCAGCAATTCAACCATGAAGGCCTGATTCACACAGTCTCCTCTGAACAATTGAGGTTGATCTGTCTGTTACTTGAACTTTGAAGCATTTATTTGGGCTGCAATCTGAGGTGCAGATAATTGCTTATTTCTGAGGCTGGTAACTAATGAACTTATCCTCTGCAGCAGAGGTAACACTGAGTGTTCTATTCCTATGCCGGTCCTCATGAGCCAGCTTCATCATCGAGCTTGATGATTTTTGCAACTGCAGTTGAAGAAATTGTGAAAGTTCACATTTTTCTGATTGACTCACCTTCATGTCTTACAGTAATGATGAGCTGTCGTTTGCTTATTTGAGTTCTTGCCATAATATGCGACTCGTTTCAGGAAACTAGGCTATTATCATGTGTCACGACTTCACAGGAGCACCATTTGAATGAACTTTATATTGTTTTTTTTAAATCAAAAATTCGCTCTGGCTATCTACTCTGAGAGCACTCCTCTGTGTGAGAGCGCAGAATAACTGATGAATTTAAGAATGCCTAACGCCTGTTTTCATTTTGCCGGTGTCAGTAAACGTTGGCAAAAAAGCGTAAATTGTTGCCAGCAGCACAGTTGCAGTCACCAACACTCTGGATGACATAAACACAGCCTCACTAGCTCTGTTAGGGTGAGTAAAATGGTCAGTGAACGGTTCTCTCATGTTAGCCAGTTAGCTTGAGTGTTCGGACAGAACGCTCAGATCAATCCATGTAGAGATGGGTGGGGCTTAAGCTTAAGAGGGTGTGAACAATGATGAATGGGTGTAGACAAAGCTCTCCAGCAGGTACCAAAACATTCAAAGGTCATTTTCTCAAAAGTGAAGTTACAAGTTTCAAAGCAGCATTTCTTTCCCATTGTTCCTCAAATGCAGTGTATATTATACCGCGGTGTATCTCTGTGCCTCTGCTTTTGTCCAATGTAAAAAAAAAAAAAACAACACCACAATTTCAAATGTTGCTACATAAGACGGAATCAAGGCGGTCAGTCACATATGGACTTGATCTTTTACCAAATAGGGCTGTCTTCTGCATACCAACCCTACCTTGTCTCTACACAACTGATTGGCTCAAATGCATTTAAGAAGGAAAGAAATTCCAGAAATTAGCTTTGAACAAGGCACACCTGTTAATTGAAATGTATTCCAGCTGACTACCTATGAAGCTGGTTGAGAGAATGCCAAGAGAGTGCAACTCTGTCAAGACAAAGGGTGGCTACTTTGAAGAATGTAAAATATATTTTGATTTGTTTCACACTTTCTTTTTTTTTTGGTTACTACATTATTCCATATGTGTTATTTCATAGTTTTGATGTCTTCACTATTATTCTACAATGTAGAACATAGTACAAATAAAGAAAACCCCTTGAAATAATAGGTGTGTCCAAACTTTTGACTGGTACTGTATGTAGAACATTTGCCCCCTACTACATTGCACATTCAGGCTAGATCTGATTTATCTCCAGAGGAACTGCATTGAGTTAAAAAATAACTGACGTCGGCCAATGAATTGTAATTTTGATTATTCGCTCTGCACTACCTCCCAGGACAAACTGTGTATTGCTGGGAGGACTCCGCACATTAAAGGCTGGCTGGCCAACCCAGGAGGAGGAGTTGAGGGAGCATTGGAGCGAAGCGGAAAGGATGATGCTGGCCCGGGTTCCATTTTTGCTCCTACATCCACTAGGCCCTTTGCTGTACCCAGATCCTCCCAGTCCGCTAATAGTTTTTCGGTCAGATCTGTTTAACCCCAAAGTGGTACGGGCGAGGGACCAAAATGGAACCAGTATGAAGACAAGTTAGAGATCCTATTGAACATTCATTCTCCTATAAACAGATCTATGTTTAGGTAACACCTGTAGGTGTGTGTGTAGCTTTGGAAACATGTCTCTGTGAGGGGCTCCAAGCAGCGGTGTTGAGCTCCAGTACACAGGCCTGTTAATGTGCGCTATGCAGCAGGAAGCTAACAGGGCCTGCTCAGTTAAATGGCGCTAGCTGTGGTTTAACCACTATTTATAGCCTAGCCTTCCACAGTTGGTGGAGGCACAATTGTAGGTTAGTATGCTCGGAATGGGAGTGGAGGGCCATAGGCAGTAGGCATGTCTCAGTGGGTTAACCCCATGGTGTTTGCACAGACTGTAGTCTAGCTCCTATTACCTTCTCGGGTACAAAAATGATCACAGATCGCCCCTTTCATCTCTGATCTAGCAAGGTAGTATTGGTATTTGGTACTAACGCTGGAAACCTTAGCTTCAATTCCGCTTGAGTGCACAGACCAGTGATGGACAGCCATTGAAGCCAATCCCTCTGGGATCAATCAGCTGGTCTGGTGTTGAACGTGTCTCCCACTCTGTGACAGGGCCATGGTCTCACCCTGTTTCTTCAGAGGCCGTGTCTAGACTTGACAGTTCATGCAGCTTTAGTGTTCTGATCATGGAATTCTGAATGCATCTACACCTACATTTAAATGTCTACCGTGTCCAGATTCCCTATATTCAAATGTCGGCATGTATTTTATAAACTGTGGGATAGGCAAAATATGATAACACAACAACTGATGGCAGTAGATAACCTGCTTTAGCTAGCGAGCAACACTAAAGGTATTGCAAACGGATTAGTGTATCTGTAGGGACAGACTACTGTCCATCTGGTCATGTCTACACTTACTTGCGACTTCTGCTATCAGAATACAAGGAAGGCATTGAAAAGATGGTCTAGACGCACATAAGTCGCTTTGTGGTGTGATTGTGTTCCGATCTGTCTCGGCCACCTCAGTCAGGACGCATTCAGGCTACAGAAAGGGCATACAGTGGGTGACGTCATCAGAACTCCTCGCTAAAATCTTGTGTTTTGGGACTGGGGCACCTTTTCATTATAACGGCGGAGGAAATACATTCCTAGCATGTGAGGAATATGTTTCCTGGCCTCATAAAAGCTAGCCACCTAGCTAATATTTAGAAAAACTATTTGTTGTTGTTTGGATACAGTTAGCCTGATCTGTCCATGTGCTCACACTTTGTGTGTGTGTGTCTTCCCTACACACACAGTCCGCTGCAGCTCTTTGTCTCTTCTCCCCCCTGCTCTGGCCCTTGCTCTAATGGCTGTCACAAGACCCACACAGCCCCTGGGCCGTCCACACCACTGCCTGAACACAACTCTGCTTTGTCTGTGTGTAAGTGTGCGTGAGGAGCGACCCGCTGGGCCACCTCATTATCATACAGGGGCGAGACACAAAAGCCCCTCGCCAACGAGACAGCGTTCCCACCCGGGGCTGTAGCCCAGTCTGAGCTTCAACAGACTTTCCTTTCGGTGTCAGGTTTCTCACGTAGCACCTCGTCGGTTCAATCCGCCACCAAGCAGGTGAAGTAGACCACACTCTGAGTTTTATTGAACGCAACTCAGTTTTTATGGCTGATGCTCTATTAGGAATTTAGAGTCGCCTCTTCGATTGAGACCACGGCCCTTTCTCTCCAAGTGCTGAAGGAAAACGTGTTCTCTGTTGGAGTGTTTCTTCAGAGGCTGTAGCAGCTGCACTGTGATCAATAGCAGCTGCATTATTGACTGGTCTCTCCTCTCACAGCCCGCTCAGCTTCGGCTGGCTTCTCTACTGGCCTGAAGTGGCTGGCTCAACTCCTTCAGTCTCTCGCTGACTCTGTCACGTGTGGCTCTATATCCGATCGGAGAATGCACAGACATCTACATGCTGTACCATGGAGTAAACCACGACCTCTCCCCCCATCTCTTTCCGCCTTTGTGTTCTGTTATCCCCCCCATCCATAGTGTGTTCTGGTAGTTGTAAGAGGTAGGGTCAGCAGTGGGTCAGTTGGCTGGTATGAGTAGTAGATACAGTACAGACAGGGTCTGTTAGTGAGGTAGGGTCAGCAGTGGGTCAGTTGGCTGGTATGTGTAGTAGATACAGTACAGACAAGGGTCTGTTAGTGAGGTAGGGTCAGCAGTGGGTCAGTTGGCTGGTATGAGTAGTAGATACAGTACAGACAGGGTCTGTTAGTGAGGTAGGGTCAGCAGTGGGTCAGTTGGCTGGTATGTGTAGTAGATACAGTACAGACAAGGGTCTGTTAGTGAGGTAGGGTCAGCAGTGGGTCAGTTGGCTGGTATGTGTAGTAGATACAGTACAGACAAGGGTCTGTTAGTGAGGTAGGGTCAGCAGTGGGTCAGTTGGCTGGTATGTGTAGTAGATACAGTACAGACAAGGGTCTGTTAGTGAGGTAGGGTCAGCAGTGGGTCAGTTGGCTGGTATGTGTAGTAGATACAGTACAGACAGGGTCTGTTAGTGAGGTAGGGTCAGCAGTGGGTCAGTTGGCTGGTATGTGTAGTAGATACAGTATAGTACAAACTGTCTGGGCTGCTGCTCACAAGACCATCTCTCTCTCGCCACTGCTCGTCTGGTTTGTGTTGAGAGGCAACAATATACGTTCCTGCTCTGTGTGTTTATACTTTCTGTGTGTGTGTGAGGTGTAGCCTAGCCTATACATTGCCTGCCCTAAGGTGGATTAGCTCGTCACCCAATGCCTGTACCCCCCTCTACCCACCCCCTCTCTCCCTGCTCAGATGTCACCTTGCATCTTCATCTGACCCCTCCCCCTGGTGCTATTAGCCCCCCATTACCTGCCAGCTCACCTCCCCTTCCACTGCCTCTGATGTGCTTGGCCAACCTTTATGGCAGCTAGGCTATATGCTTTAGCAGTGTGTGGCATAACAACATGGATGGATGACCGTCCATTAGCTCACAACAAACTGGCTTGCTCTATCTTACTACCGTGTAGGATGACGTAAAGTGACTTCAGCGTTCTGTCATTCCTCTGGGAAGCTCCGCCTCTAGTGGGAGATGGCCTACGTGTTGCCAGAGGATCGTTGACTTGAGAAGGATTACAAGGAAAAATAGGACCGCGTGGGATTTTCTTCTGGTTTTACTGGATGAATGTAGAAGAACAGAGGAGAGGCTTTCAGTGGTCTGTAGAGAGACTGTGTTGAATGGCCTACTAGCTAAATAGTGTGTCAGTGTGATCTTGTCTCCCTCTGGTTGTAGTCTAAGGAGCGGGGAGGTTGTCTGTCCGCCTGCTGAGCTTCAGTCTTTAGAGTTGGAGAGAGGCCAGCACATCTGGCCGTGGTTAGGGGCTTTATGAAGTGTCTGGAGCTGCCTGCTCAGTGATAACCCCCTGCTTCAGGTTACCTCTCCAGGGCCACCGTATCATACCAGGGGCCCACTAAAGACCCCGGAGTCAGTCAGCTCCTTCCCTGGCTGCTGTGTCCAGACAAGGCCCCTGTAGCTCAGCTCCAGCAGGTTGGGATTGGAGGATGGGCCTTGAGTTGAGGTGACTGTTTGTTGTGTGATAGTGGAGGGGAGTTTAGGACTATGGGAGAGGGGACTGGCTGGAGCAATGTGGGTCCTCCTGAAGCCTTATCTCACACCGATTGGTTGGTTGATCTTCCTCCACTTCCTGTCTATAGCCTAGATTCCTTCCTGCTTTATTTTCTAGTCCACCCCGCCCCATGACCTGAATCTCAGACATGAGAAATCAGTGGTCACAAAAAAACATTCACGTCACGAGTAGTAAATTGGCCTACATATCCAACAATGTTACGGTGATTCCTCTTCATTTTCTGGATAAAACCCACATTTTCTTTCAAAGATTGTCACCCAAGCATCATGCTTAAGGACTGCGTTCTCTGTGCTCACGGAGGGGAGGGGGGGGGGGGTGAAAACTGAACCTCTCCAATGCACCTGTGACCTTTCAACTCGACCAAAGGCTTGCCTGTCTCGAGGGGGACTCGAGTGATAAGTAATGTCACTGATGTTTTTATAGACCGTGGCCCTGGGATCAAAGTTGAGAGGATTATAAGTCCAGAGAGTAAAGGCATGGAGGCTTTCTTCTCATCCGTAGCTGGAGAGAATAAGTTGCTTGGCTTTTGTAATTAACCATGCGTTTTTTTCAATTGACTGTGGATTGTTCACTCATAGGCGACGGTCCAGAGATGGTCGTCAAGTGTGTGTGTGTGTTTCTTGTTCAGATACACAGCTGCTTCTATCATCAAAAACAACAGTGCCGTGGCCGTTATCATACACACTGCAGCCCCACAGTGGTGGAAATCCCCGTTTTGGTTTCTATCCGGATGATTATCAGCTGCTGTTATCTGTTTTGAGGGGTTTGTGACTGAGTGGGGGGTAAGAGACTATTTCTGTCTCTGTTTATGTAAGTAGTGACTGGTGCTGAGAGAGAGAGAGAGAGAGAGGAGGACTGTGGGAATTTTGTTCAGCACAGAGATCGTAGCCCCAGTCCATGCCTGTCTGTTTGGATGCTAGTGATTGTTCTGTGTCTGTGCTAGGCTTAACCAGCCACATGACGGTACACAGTGGACTGAATCAAAGTGATGGTTGTCTATGGAAAGAACTCTGACGGTCACCTGTAGATTATATGCCACTATGTACATGGCTAAGATGGGGTTTACTGTAACAAGGCTTGTTTAGCAAGTTAAAGTGGCGCGTGCACACACACACTTATTAACCCTAACCCAGCTGATCAGTGTGTTACTGTTACCCTTGGTCGACCTCGTGATGACTGACCTATCTTCTCCTTTTCTCTTCGTCTCTACAGGGGAGACATGTCAAAACTGGACAGCTGGCCGCCATCAAGGTCATGGACGTCACAGAGGTAACGAAGTTCAGACGAACTGTAACCCCTCCCCCCACCGTGTGTGTGTGGTGTTTGAGGATGTTACATGGCCGGGTCTATTGGTGAAACAATGTAGTCCTGAGCTGAGATGACCTTTTCACAAAACAAACTGCCCGCTCTGCCTGTTTTATTTGTCAACCAGGTCTCTCAGATCAGCTGACCATTGTCTTATTTGGGCCTCAGATTAAAGGATAATTGGCCTCACGTCAGGTGGTTTTGCAGAGTTATTACATTGACACAGAGCTTTAACCAGGGTTGTTGAAAGTGGCTTAGCCTATTAAAAAATGTAATTAATATAAACGTTTATTTCTGTGAGGAAGTAAATACTTTGAAAATGCGAACTTCGATTGGGGAAGTACAAGCTCTTGATGTATTTTAGCCTTCTCTCTCGTGTATATATATATATGTGTGTGTGTGTGTGTGTGTGTGTGTGTGTGTACACACACACACACACAAAATATATACAAAAGTATGTGGATTTGGCTATTTCAGTGTTTAAAATTGAGCACACAGCCATTCAATCTCCATAGACAAAGACTGGCAGTAGAATGGCCTTATTGAAAAGCTCAGTGACTTTCAACCGTCATAGGATGCCATCTTTCCAACAAGTTAGTTTGTCAAATGTCTGCCCTGCTGGAGCGGTCAACTGTTAGTGCTGTTATTGTGAAGTGGAAACGTCTAGGAGCAACAACGGCTCAGCCGCAAAGCAGTAGGGCACACAAGCTGACGGAATGGGAGTGCCGAAGCATGTAAAAATCGCCTGTCTTCGGTTGCAACAACTGAGTTCCAAACTGCCTCTGGAAGCAACGTCATCACAAGAGCTGTTTGTTGGGAGCTTCATGAAATGGGTTTCCATGGCCGATCAGCCACACACAAGCCTAAGATCACCATGCACAATGCCAAGCGTTGGCTGGAGTGGTGTAAAGCTTGCCTCCATTGGACTCTGGAGCAGTGGAAATGCGTTCTCTGGAGTGATTTAATCACGCTTCACCATCTGGCAGTCCAACAGATCAATCTGGGTTCGGTGGATGCCAGGAGAATGCTACCTGCTTCAATGCATAGTGCGAACTGTAAAGTTTGGTGGAGGAGGAATAATGGACTGGGTGTGATTGAACTGGGCCCTTTTAGTTCCAGTGAAGGGAGATCTTAACGCTACAGCATTCAATGACATTCTTGACGATTCTGTGTTTCTCATTTTGTGGCAACAGTTTGGGGAAGGCCCTTTCCTGTTTCAGCATGACAATGCCCCCCATGCACAAAGCGAGGTCCATACAGATATTGTTTGACGAGATCGGTGTGGAAGAACTTGACTGGCCTGCACAGAGCCCTGACTTCAACCCCACCAAACACCTTTGGGATGAATTGGAAGGGCCACGGAGTCAGGCCTAATCGCCCAAAATCTGTGCACAACCTCATTAATGCTCTTGTGGCAGAATGGAAGCCAAGTCCCTGCAGCAATGTTCCAACATCTAGTAGAAAGCCTTCCCAGAAGAGTGGAGTCTGTTATAGCAGCAAAGGGGGGACCAACTGCATATTAATGCCCATGATTTTGGATTGAGGTGTTCGACGTGCATGTACTGTAGTGGTCTTGTAGTGTAGTTAGCCAACCCCTCATTTAGAATGTGCTAGTCTACATGGAAATTCTTTGAGGTCCTGTCTACATTTCAGGAAGAACTTTGACGTCTCCCCGAAATCAGCCGCTCGTAAATCTCAGTATAATAAGCAGAGCTCGTTACAGCTAAAGCCAGCGGGATGTTTTATGGCTAAATTACGTCATTTTGAGGCAGGCGGGCAGGAGGGCAGCCCTTTGCTCTCTCTGTGGCATTCTGCTTTTATCTACTGAAATAGGACCTCCCAGTGAATATGGAACTAGCTGGGCCACACACACACACACACACACACCTCTAATGAGAACCCCCCACCCCATCCCTAACCTGTGGTTAGTTTTATGATATAGACTTTGCAGTATAGCCCTTCCATGTGGCCCATGTTGTTTAACATAACGTTTGCTCTTAAACATTGCCTAAGTAAAATTCTCAATTCCGTTGCATGCCAATGTGGTCATTCTGGTTCTAGACCAGTTTCTCTGTTCTTATGCCCTGACTTGCCCCCTCTCTGCCACTCCCTGCTGACTGTCATGAGTAAGGCTCTGATGTGTTGCCTAACTGTTTCCTGCCATGGGTGTCATAGGGCATGTCTCACCTGGTTTCCACTAGTTACCCCAGCCACAAAGCCAAAAAGGTTTATCGCTAAAATTGATGAAAACAAAAATGAGTTTTTTTTTTTTTTTTTTTTGCCCTAATTTTAGGTTAGGCATAAAGTTAGCATTGTGGATAAGGTTAGCCTTAATATAAAATAAAAATTAGAAGAGAAATTGTAGAAATAGGTGGGGTTTCTTACTTTGTCTGTGGTAACGAGTGACGACCGACTCCACCCAGCTGTTACGTGGTCATACACCTACCCTGAAATAGCCTCTAGTCTAAGATATGTTGGATAGATGTAGTGAGAATTCACCTCTATAGGCAGGTTACGTACACACACACACAGAAGTACAGTCATATGAGTATGAATGACTCTGTAGCTTCACCCGGCCAGGTAGAAGAGCACCTGTTATCTCAACAGCAGCTCACTGTTGTCCTAGCAAACTGTTACTGTTGCTGGGAGAGGGAGAGGTGGGCATGGCAGTCCTGGGCAGCACTGTTAGCCAGCTCCATACTCTGCTCGCCTGGCTGTGTATCGTTTTACCCTTTGACCTAAGTGGTGCTGAGTTAACCGCTTGAATGATAATGACAATGAAATGTACATATGTCTAAATACACAATGACATACCCAAAAGTGAATCCCCCCCTTCGTTTTTGTCCGAGTGATTGTCAGGAATGCTCAGGCAGCCAGCCGCCTGTCCCTGTTCACAAACAGCTGCGGGGAACATGTGGGAGGGAGGGAGGGAGCGCAACAATACGGCTGCCTGCACAGCCGACAGACAGACTGGTACTGGAAGGGTCTGGTGGAAGAGTACTGTGTGCGTGTACCTACGTGCATCTTTAAACGCACCCACCGCCATCACAGTAACTGTGCATCGCTATTCACCAATGTCCCCGTCGTCCAGACTCCTCCTTTCCACCAGGGCTTTCTGTAAGGCAAGGGGTTTAACACTCGCTGTGTGTCAATTGGTGTCACTGTTAATCATTGTTTAAATTGTTGCAACAAGAGAATAAGCTCCTGGCGGGGTGACCTTTTGCTGTCTTCCCTCGCTGTTTTCATGTGAGGTGGGGGAGGGAGGCTGTTTCTGTGTGGCTGTTTAGGTCTTGGATGTTTAAAACCCCATTTTGATTTGTGTGTGTGTGTGTGTGGGTTATGGATGTGGGGAATGGGGATAGCACATTGACATTATATTCTACTGCTGAAAAGCCTGGATTTAAAATGAATATCTCCTGTAATTGGAAATCAATATGTAGGCAGGGCTCTAATGGGGTTTCAGCTGAGGGGATTTGATGTGTACATGTACAGTCTTATTATTGATGTGTACATGTACAGTCTTATTATTGATGTGTACATGTACAGTCTTATTATTGATGTGTACATGCACAGTCTTATTATTGATGTGTACATGCACAGTCTTATTATTGATGTGTACATGCACAGTCTTATTATTGATGTGTACATGCACAGTCTTATTATTGATGTGTACATGCACAGTCTTATTATTGATGTGTACATGCACAGTCTTATTATTGATGTGTACATGCACAGTCTTATTATTGATGTGTACATGCACAGTCTTATTATTGATGTGTACATGCACAGTCTTATTATTGATGTGTACATGCACAGTCTTATTATTGATGTGTACATGCACAGTCTTATTATTGATGTGTACATGCACAGTCTTATTATTGATGTGACAAATGAAAGAAGTCTTTTCAATGTAAAACATAAAAATAATAATGAATCGCTTTTCTGTAAAAAAAATAAGAAAAATTCATAAAATTCCACGTCAATTCACAATGCTGCTGCGCTATTGCCAGCAACGGTTTGGGTCTCACGGTGTGTCCCTTTCCAGGTGGTTAAGCATTGCACCTGTACCCCAATTCCACCTCACAAAGTTTGCATTTCCTTCTCAATTAACTTCTCAAAGTATTGCCCAACAGAGCGTAGCTGCTGTCGCTTGCCTTTCTGTCTTTTTCCATCTGTTAAATACGATGGCATCATGTTGAAGAGTCGACTCCATGTGACTCCGAAGATTAAGTCTTTTTTTAGAACGGAGGAGACTGTTTAGTTGCCGTAATTCCGTGAAGACAAACACTCGCATCTTTCATAGTGAGGGATGGATGGCGAGAGAAGAGCGTTGCACAGTATAGGCAGGTCGGCCACCAGGCAGACGGTCAGAACCGTGCACTGGGCCGATCTATCGGCAATCTAAAGCTTTGTCTCACAATGGAATGCCGTCCACGCTCGCATCATTCGCGAAGGGAAAGAGCAGGCGAGCCATGGAGAGGGCGGAGCAGGCAGGCAGAACCGTGCTCATCTGTCTCTCGCAATGTCTCGTCTTTCTGGATCCACACATTTACCAAAGTAGCCTGAAGTTCGCCTCTTCATTTCTGGTTTTATTCAAGTGACACAACTTTCCCCAGGTCTTTGACAGCCTGGTTTCTGCAACACGGAAAATGATAGGTAACTGCACTGTGATTTTAATTTTGTGGAAAGAAAACCGTTTCTGTTTGGGATTTTTCGTAATGTTAAGGATCTCAATTTAGTTGACATGTTCACACCCCTGAGTCGTGTGGAGAGATGGTTTACAGATAGGATAATGGATTCTGTCTGCCATGGACCACACACACACACACACAATGAGATGCACACATCATTCATTTCCAAACAAAGAAGTGGTTAGGGCAGTGTGGGTACTGCGTAGCCGACATGTCACATTGCTTAGGGGCCGTGGATGAATGAGGGTTTAATTCCCCCCTACAAAGGCACTTACCAACCCCCGCGAGACTTGGCCTTTGTGGAATGTGGGAAATGATTGACTATTATCCATCTGTAACCGTCCACACACACGATAGTTGTTTTCCTAAGACGTCGTCCTCCCCCGGCCTTCTCTCTTTATCTAATGACTAATGGTGTCTTGTGTGTTTGTAGGACGAGGAGGAGGAAATCAAACTGGAGATCAATATGCTCAAGAAGTACTCCCATCACAGGAACATTGCCACATACTACGGTGCTTTTATCAAGAAGAGTCCCCCAGGGCATGATGACCAACTGTGGGTGAGTGTCTAGCAAGAGTGTTTCCCATTGGCTGAATAATCAGAACTGCTATATCTACAGCAGCATAAGTCAGAGCAATATCCCAAAGTCTTTTACTGTTTTGACACTCATTTAGCCTTAGAAGTGCTTATGTATTCATCTCTGTGTTTGTGTGTATTTCTTGTAGCTGGTGATGGAGTTCTGTGGGGCGGGCTCCATCACAGACCTGGTGAAGAACACTAAAGGCAACCAGCTCAAGGAGGACTGGATCGCCTACATCTCCAGAGAAATCCTCCGGGTGAGCCCCTCCTCCGGCCCCCTCCATCCTCTCCTCCGGCCCCCTCCATCCTCTCCTCCGGCCCCCTCCATCCTCTCCTCCGGCCCCCTCCAGCCCCTCCTCCGGCCCCCTCCAGCCCCTCCTCCCTCCGGCTCCCTCCATCCTCTCCTCCGGCTCCCTCCATCCTCTCCTCCGGCTCCCTCCATCCTCTCCTCCGGCTCCCTCCATCCTCTCCTCCGGCTCCCTCCATCCTCTCCTCGGGCTCCCTCCATCCTCTCCTCGGGCCCCCTCCATCCTCTCCTCGGGCCCCCTCCATCCTCTCCTCGGGCCCCCTCCATCCTCTCCTCGGGCCCCCTCCATCCTCTCCTCGGGCCCCCTCCATCCTCTCCTCGGGCCCCCTCCATCCTCTCCTCGGGCCCCCTCCATCCTCCTCGGGCCCCCTCCATCCTCTCCTCGGGCCCCCTCCATCCTCTCCTCGGGCCCCCTCCATCCTCTCCTCGGGCCCCCTCCATCCTCTCCTCGGGCCCCCTCCATCCTCTCCTCGGGCCCCCTCCATCCTCTCCTCGGGCCCCCTCCATCCTCTCCTCGGGCCCCCTCCATCCTCTCCTCGGGCCCCCTCCATCCTCTCCTCGGGCCCCCTCCATCCTCTCCTCGGGCCCCCTCCATCCTCTCCTCGGGCCCCCTCCATCCTCTCCTCGGGCCCCCTCCATCCTCTCCTCGGGCCCCCTCCATCCTCTCCTCGGGCCCCCTCCATCCTCTCCTCGGGCCCCCTCCATCCTCTCCATCCTCTCCTCGGGCCCCCTCCATCCTCTCCTCGGGCCCCCTCCATCCTCTCCTCGGGCCCCCTCCATCCTCTCCTCGGGCCCCCTCCATCCTCTCCTCGGGCCCCCTCCATCCTCTCCTCGGGCCCCCTCCATCCTCTCCTCGGGCCCCCTCCATCCTCTCCTCGGGCCCCCTCCATCCTCTCCTCGGGCCCCCTCCATCCTCTCCTCGGGCCCCCTCCATCCTCTCCTCCGGCCCCCTCCATCCTCTCCTCGGGCCCCCTCCATCCTCTCCTCGGGCCCCCTCCATCCTCTCCTCCGGCCCCCTCCATCCTCTCCTCGGGCCCCCTCCATCCTCTCCTCCATCCTCTCCATCCTCTCCTCCATCTTCTCCACCGGCCCCCTTCATCTTCTCCACCGGCCCCTTCATCCTCTCCACCCCCTCTCCATCCTCTCCTCCGGCCCTCTCCATCCTCTCCTCCGGCCCCCTCCATCCTCTCCTCCGGCCCCCTCCATCCTCTCCTCCGGCTCCCTCCATCCTCTCCTCCGGCCCTCTCCATCCTCTCCTCCATCCTCTCCATCCTCTCCTCCATCTTCTCCACCGGCCCCCTTCATCTTCTCCACCGGCCCCCTTCATCCTCTCCACCGGCCCCCTTCATCCTCTCCACCGGCCCTCTCCTCCGGCCCTCTCCATCCTCTCCTCCGGCCCCCTCCATCCTCTCCTCCGGCCCCCTCCATCCTCTCCTCCGGCCCCCTCCATCCTCTCCTCCGGCCCCCTCCATCCTCTCCTCCTGCCCCCTCCATCCTCTCCTCCGTCCTCTCCTCTGGCCCCCTCCATCCACTCCTCCGGCCCCCTCCATCCTCTCCTACGGCCCTCTCCTCCAGCCCTCTCCTCCGGCCCCCTCCATCCTCTCTTACGGCCCTCTCCTCCAGCCCTCTCCTCCGGCTCCCTCCATCCTCTCCTCCATCCTCTCCTCCGGCCCCCTTCATCCTCTCCACCGGCCCCCTTCATCCTCTCCTCCGGCCCCCTTTATCCTCTCCACCGGCCCCCTTCATCCTCTCCACCGGCCCTCTCCATCCTCTCCTCCGGCCCTCTCCATCCTCTCCTCCGGCCCCCTTCATCCTCTCCTCCGGCCCCCTCCATCCTCTCCTCCGTCCTCTCCTCCTGCCCCCTCCATCCTCTCCTCCGGCCACCTCCATCCCCTCCTCCATCCTCTCCTCTGGCCCCCTCCATCCTCTCCTCTGGCCCCCTCCATCCACTCCTCCGGCCCCCTCCATCCTCTCCTACGGCCCTCTCCTCCAGCCCTCTCCTTCGGCCCCCTCCATCCTCTCCTACGGCCCTCTCCTCCAGCCCTCTCCTCCGGCTCCCTCCATCCTCTCCTCCGGCCCTCTCCATCCTCTCCTCCGGCCCTCTCCATCCTCTCCTTCATCCTCTCCACCGGCCCCCTTCATCCTCTCCACCGGCCCCCTTCATCCTCTCCACCGGCCCTCTCCATCCTCTCCTCCGGCCCTCTCCATCCTCTCCTTCATCCTCTCCACCGGCCCCCTTCATCCTCTCCACCGGCCCTCTCCATCCTCTCCTCCGGCCCTCTCCATCCTCTCCTTCATCCTCTCCACCGGCCCTCTCCATCCTCTCCACCGGCCCTCTCCATCCTCTCCTCCGGCCCTCTCCATCCTCTCCTCCGGCCCTCTCCATCCTCTCCTCCGGCCCCCTTCATCCTCTCCTCCGGCCCCCTCCATCCTCTCCACCGGCCCCCTCCATCCTCTCCACCGGCCCCCTCCATCCTCTCCACCGGCCCCCTCCATCCTCTCCTCCATCCTCTCCTCCTGCCCCCTCCATCCTCTCCTCCATCCTCTCCTCCAGCCCCCTCCATCCCCTCCTCCATCCTCTCCTCTGGCCCCCTCCATCCACTCCTCCGGCCCCCTCCATCCTCTCCTACGGCCCTCTCCTCCAGCCCTCTCCTCGGGCCCCCTCTATCCTCTCCTCCGGCCCCCTCTATCCTCTCCTCCGGCCCCCTCCATCCTCTCCTCCGGCCCCCTTCATCCCATCCTCTCATCCGGCCCCCTCCATCCCCTCCTCCGGCTCCCTCCATCCTCTCCTCCGGCCCCCTCCATCCCCTCCTCTTTTCTTTAACCTTCTCCTGTCTTCAGTCTCCTTGTTCGTTGTGTAATACACATGTCAATAGAAGTCTTTACCCTCCACTACATCAATGCTCAGCTCTGGTCTTAAACATGTGGTCTCACCTCTACACACCTCCTCCTCTTCAGGGACTGGCCCACCTGCACGCCCACCACGTCATCCACCGTGACATCAAGGGACAGAACGTCCTGCTCACAGAGAACGCCGAGGTCAAGCTTGGTGAGTGACATTATGTTTTGTACGTTACGGACAACAACCCTGATTGGTCTAAACCCTGCAGCTGCCTATTTCAGCTCCAAAATCACAGCCATTTTAGCCAGTCACCTAGTCTCGGTGTTTACTGCAATGCAGTTGTATATAACTAGTTTCAACTTGTCTCTTCTGATTGGTTGTCTTGTCAGTGGACTTTGGCGTGAGTGCCCAGTTGGACCGGACGGTGGGGAGGAGGAACACATTCATTGGGACGCCCTATTGGATGGCGCCCGAGGTCATCGCCTGTGACGAGAACCCTGAGGCCACCTACGACTACAGAGTATGACCCTCGCCCTCTTCCAAACAGTACTCAGATGTTTTAGCCCATATATGAACCTGGCCCCCTATTTCCTCCTTGACATCTTTAGCTACTGGTACGATGTGGGGTCGAGGATGTTGCTCTTCAGTACTGATGTAGTGTGTGTGTTGCTATGTCTGATGCCTCTCTCACTGTGTCTCTCTCAGAGTGACTTATGGTCCACTGGAATCACTGCCATTGAAATGGCCGAAGGAGCTCCTCGTAAGTACCTGCCTTCCCCAGGTCCCACCTCTATCGTCTCTTTTAGATGGCAACTCTCTCTATTGGTTCCTTCTGCCCTTGTCTTTTGCTTTTCTCACTGTCATGTTTATACTGATTCCCTTCTGGTGTGTGTGTGTGTGTTCACTTTCAGCGCTGTGCGACATGCATCCGATGCGAGCACTCTTCCTCATCCCAAGGAACCCTCCCCCGCGACTCAAGTCCAAGAAGTGGTAAGTTACCAAGATTCTGTCAGCTGGGTTTCGAGGTCTCCTCTCTCGCTCTCCTCCTCCTCTCTAAACAGCTGTGGCACATGGGAGGAAGGCCTGTTGGCTCACAGCGAGGCTCCCCAGCCTGTGTTCCGGGGGGAAACTCAACCCTTAGACTTTCCTCTGGCACCGGTGCATTTACGATTATGACCGCTTTCCTTCTGAGACGGGTTTTTCCCAGAATATTCGTTGCATATAATGAAAGGCTCACTGGATTTCTGTCTAAATGGATAAAACAGGTTCTTCCTATTTCAGACGTGTAGTTTCCCAGGCTCTTTTGACATTTTAGTTTGTCATTTGTTGTCTTGTCAGTGGGTTGTAGAAGATGGATTTATTTTGTCAGACAACAAGCCCCTCAGATTACATGATTACTGGTGGTAATACGACTATCTCGTTAGCGGCCTCATCTGTCTTGACCCCCCCCTCTTTCAGGTCTAAGAAGTTTTGCAGCTTCATCGAGGGCTCCCTGGTGAAGAACTACAACCAGCGCCCCCCCACCGAGCAGCTGCTGAAGCACCCCTTCATCAGGGACCAGCCCAACGAGAGGCAGGTCCGCATCCAGCTCAAAGACCACATTGACCGCACCAAGAAGAAGAGGGGGGAGAAAGGTGAGTTTGCCTCTCTACCTGTTTAATCACAGAGTCTTAAAGTAACACTGTGAGCATGATGACGGTGCCTTATTAGTGTAAGAGCTGTGTGAAGACTGCCTGAAATGTCTGTCTGTTTTGGTGGGATGGAGCTTTTCCTACCTGGTGGTAAATTAGTTAATAGACCAATGAGAAAGAGTTCCAGACCATTTTCCCCACTCAGATACTTTGGTTGTATGAATTGCTCTTCGCTAAGAAGCTATTTTTGTTTCTTTTCAACCATTTGAATTGAAAACAATCACATTAAGGTACTTAATTGTTACCCAGAAATGATTGATGTTGAGATGACATCTGCTTTGGGCTTTTTAATGTGCTTTACATTGAATAGCCCATGTTTCTACATCTTGTCACACCATCCATGTATTGTTTTTCAGACGAGACTGAATATGAGTACAGCGGCAGTGAGGAGGAAGAGGAGGATGCTGGAGAGCAAGAGGGAGAGCCTAGGTAATGGTTTAGTGTTACACCTTGATGTACACAATTCATTTTGCAATTCACAATCTAGCGGGATAGCATTCCTCACTCCTACCTGGAATCACTAAACAACTCCACCCACAGAAACTAACTCACTGTTCCCTTGAACTAAATCACTATTCCCTCGTTTCCGCTCGTCCACCCTGCAGCTCCATAGTGAACATGCCGGGTGAGTCGACGCTGCGTAAGGACTTCATCCGGCTGCAGCAGGAGAACAAGGAGCGCTCGGAGGCGCTGCGCAGGCAGCAGCTCCTGCAGGAGCAGCAGCTCCGTGAGCAGGAGGAGTACAAGCGCCAACTACTGGCCGAGAGGCAGAAACGCATTGAGCAACAGAAGGAGCAGAGGAGGCGGCTGGAGGAGGTAGAGTTAATAAACATTGATTCATAGATTTAAAAAAAACTAAAGTATTTAAGTAAAACTTGTATGTATAATTTAAGGTGCGAGTACAGTGCGAGGTGTTGCATGCTCTGAACAACTCGATTGGCTAGTTCTGCTGTCTGAAGAAATGGGCAGGGTGTAGGTTGATCCTGCAGCCACGATTGGACAGAGAAACTGTGACCACCCCATAGATGACGCAAACCATGTTGTCTCAGAAGACTGCCATTACAAGGATGAAAGGTGTCCTATATTTCTAGATCTATAGACGGCTGCTCCTCGCTTGATCATTTCACCAAAACCTGTATTTGACTTCCCATCCTCTTGTTTTCCTCAAATCATTCAGATCACTCCTACTATGGACAATCATTGCCATAGTAGCGGTGATATCTCATAATATCTTTGAACAGGGAATCCCAACTAGAATTTCAGCTCTCCCTGTGTGTCGTATCCCTGAGGTTCTCTCTCTGTCGCCCCCTCCTGGTGCCTCACAGCAACAGCGGCGCGAGCGTGAGATGAGGAGGCAGCAGGAGCGTGAGCAGAGGCGCCGCGAGCAGGAGGAGAAGAGGCGCATGGAGGAGATGGAACGACGGCGGAAAGAGGACGACGAGCGCCGAAGGGCGGAGGAGGAGAAGAGGAGGAGCGACCGTGAGCAGGTAGGTCTTTAAGTGACATGAAGCACTCTAATTGGCCTACATGCTGGGCAGTTTTGTTACTTCCTGTATTTCATCCAATCATGGAGGCTGTGTTTGCTTGACAGGAGTACATTCGTCGGCAGCTGGAAGAGGAGCAGAGGCACCTGGAGATCCTGCAGCAGCAGCTGCTCCATGAACAGACCATGCTCCTGGTAAGAAACTTGCATCCTACCACTCTTACTCTCCAGGGGCGCGTTCAGGAGGGCGCAACGTTACAGAACATTCAGAAATTGGTTACGTAGAACACCAATGAGTCTTTTTAAAGTAGAACAGGGAATGGTATCCTGAGCTGTAGTCTATTACATTTGTATTGAGAACGTTGTAAATGTTACACCCCACTGAGAAAGACCCTGTAGTCACGACTAGATCGCACATTTAGGAGCAAGCTCTTTTCTAGAACATAGATAGTAATCAAGGCAAGGTGTTATGGCCATATTGTATGATATATGGTTTATGTTAGCTGTTGTACAGATTTGTCAAATACCCTACTGGAAGATGGAGTTCCTTTGTTTCTCGGTCGGTGTCTCTGGTTACATTCACGTCCTGAGAGAGAGAGAGAAAAAAAAAATAAAGGGAACATTTAAACAACACAATGTAACTCCAAGTCAATCACACTTCTGTGAAATCAAACTGTCCACTTAGGAAGCAACACTGATTGACAATAAATTTCACATATTGTTGTGCAAAAGGTGGAAATTATAGGCAATTAGACAGACACTCCCAATAAAGGAGTGGTTCTGCAGGTGGTGACACAGACCACTTCTCAGTTCCTATGCTTCCTGGTTGATGTTTTGGTCACTTTTGAATGCTGGCGGTGCTTTCACTCTAGTGGTACCAGGAGACAGGCCAGTACATCAGGAGACGTTGAGGAGGCCGTAGGAGGGCAACAACCCAGCAGCAGGACCGCTACCTCTGCCTTTGTGCAAGGAGGAGCAGGAGGAGCACTGCCAGAGCCCTGCAAAATGACCTCCAGCAGGCCACAAATGTGCATGTGTCTGCTCAAACGGTCAGAAACAGACTCCATGAGGGCCCGACGTCCACAGATGGGGGTTGTGCTTACAGCCCAACTCCGCGCAGGATGTTTGGCATTTGCCAGAGAACACCAAGATTGGCAAATTCGCCACTGGCGCCCTGTGCCCTTCACAGATGAAAGCATGTTCACACTGAGCGCATGTGACAGACGTGGCAGAGTCTGGAGACGCCGTGGAGAATGTTCTGCTGCCTGCAACATCCTCCAGCATGACCGGTTTGGCGGTGGGTCAGTCATGGTGTGGGGTGGCATTTCTTTGGGGGGCCGCACAGCGCTCCATGTGCTCGTTAGAGGTAGCCTGACTGCCATTAGGTACCGAGATGAGATCCTCAGACCCCTTGTTAGACCATATGCTGGTGCGGTTGGCCCTGAGTTCCTCCTTATGCAAGACAATACTAGACCTCATGTGGCTGGAGTGTGTCAGCAGTTCCTGCAAGAGGAAGGCATTGATGCTATGGACTGGCCCACCCATTCCCCAGACCTGAATCCAATTGAGCACATCTGGGACATCATGTCTCGCTCCATCCACCAACGCCACGTTGCACCACAGACTGTCCAGGAGTTGGCGGATGCTTTAGTCCAGGTCTGGGAGGAGATCCCTCAGGAGACCATCTGCCACCTCATCAGGAGCATGCCCAGGCGTTGTAGGGAGGTAATACAGGCACGTGGAAGCCACATACACTACTGAGCCTAATTTTTTACTTGTTTTAAGGACATTACATCAAAGTTGGATCAGCCTGTAGTATGGTTTTCCACTTTCATTTTGAGTGTGACTCCAAATCCAGACCTCCATGGGTTGATACATTTGATTTCCATTGATCATTTTTGTGATTTTGTTGTCAGCACATTCAACTATGTAAAGAAAAAAGTATTTAATAAGAATATTTCATTCATTCAGATCTATTTTAGTGTTCCCTTTATTTTTTTGAGCAGTGTGTGTGTGTATATATACAGTGCCTTGCGAAAGTATTCGGCCCCCTTGAACTTTGTGACCTTTTGCCACATTTCAGGCTTCAAACATAAAGATATAAAACTGTATTTTTTTGTGAAGAATCAACAACAAGTGGGACACAATCATGAAGTGGAATGACATTTATTGGATATTTCAAACTTTTTGAACAAATCAAAAACTGAAAAATTGGGCGTGCAAAATTATTCAGCCCCTTTACTTTCAGTGCAGCAAACTCTCTCCAGAAGTTCAGTTCAGTGAATGATCCAATGTTGACTTAAATGACTAATGATGATAAATACAATCCACCTGTGTGTAATCAAGTCTCTGTATAAATGCACCTGCACTGTGATAGTCTCAGAGGTCCGTTAAAAGCGCAGAGAGCATCATGAAGAACAAGGAACACACCAGGCAGGTCCGAGATACTGTTGTGAAGAAGTTTAAAGCCGGATTTGGATACAAAAAGATTTCCCAAGCTTTAAACATCCCAAGGAGCACTGTGCAAGCGATAATATTGAAATGGAAGGAGTATCAGACCACTGCAAATCTACCAAGACCTGGCCGTCCCTCTAAACTTTCAGCTCATACAAGGAGAAGACTGATCAGAGATGCAGCCAAGTGGCCCATGATCACTCTGGATGAACTGCAGAGATCTACAGCTGAGGTGGGAGACTCTGTCCATAGGACAACAATCAGTCGTATATTGCACAAATCTGGCCTTTATGGAAGAGTGGCAAGAAGAAAGCCTTTTCTTAAAGATATGCATAAAAAGTGTTGTTTAAAGTTTGCCACAAGCCACCTGGGAGACACACCAAACATGTGGAAGAAGGTGCTCTGGTCAGATGAAACCAAAAATTGAACTTTTTGACAACAATGCAAAACGTTATGTTTGGCGTAAAAGCAACACAGCTCATCACCCTGAACACACCATCCCCACTGTCAAACATGGTGGTGGCAGCATCATGGTTTGGGCCTTTCTTCAGCAGGGACAGGGAAGATGGTTAAAAGTGATGGGAAGATGGATGGAGCCAAATACAGGACCATTCTGGAAGAACCTGATGGAGTCTGCAAAAGACTTGAGACTGGGACGGAGATTTGTCTTCCAACAAGACAATGATCCAAAACATAAAGCAAAATCTACAATGGAATGGTTCAAAAATAAACATATCCAGGTGTTAGAATGGCCAAGTCAAAGTCCAGACCTGAATCCAATCGAGAATCTGTGGGAAGAACTGAAAACTGCTGTTCACAAATGCCCTCCATCCAACCTCACTGAGCTCGAGCTGTTTTGCAAGGAGGAATGGGAAAAAATTCAGTCTCTCGATGTGCAAAACTGATAGAGACATACCCCAAGCGACTTACAGCTGTAATCGCAGCAAAAGGTGGCGCTACAAAGTATTAACTTCAGGGGGCTGAATAATTTTGCACGCCCAATTTTTCAGTTTTTGATTTGTTCAAAAAGTTTGAAATATCCAATAAATGTCGTTCCACTTCATGATTGTGTCCCACTTGTTGTTGATTCTTCACAAAAAAATACAGATTTATATCTTTATGTTTGAAGCCTGAAATGTGGCAAAAGGTCGCAAAGTTCAAGTGGGCCGAATACTTTCGCAAGGCACTGTATATGTGTATATATAATCACCTTTTGTTTCTTTATTGCTCATTCTGTCTTGCTTCCCAAAAATTGAACCATTCCACACTATTCACCCAATCCTCAACTTTGTTTCTATTCCTCGCCAAAGAAAGTTGTAACAATTTATTTGTAGGTAATGAAATGAAAGAATCTGCATCTTAATGTAGACTTTATATAACATGTTTGTAGGCTTTAATTTTTCAAGTTTACTTCATCTTTGATTCAGCTTAGTTCTATAGTCTTCAAGTGCTTCATTTAATAGAAATACCCCCTGAGGTAGCATTAGCTTACACATGCCATTAGCCTCTTTCCCCCATGTCTAATGTGCCTCAACTCAGCCGCGCACTCTGCATCAGGAGTTCAAGTGGCGGGAGCTGGAGGAGCAGCGGAAGGCAGAGCGTCTCCACAAGCGTCTGCAGCAGGAGCAGGCCTATCTGCTGTCCCTCCAGCATGACAATAAACCACCGCAGTCCTGCGAAAAGACTGAAGACCCCAAGAGAATGTCCCCCGACAGTACTAGCAAAGCCCCTCCGACAACGTCCCCAGGCCCCGTGGGCGATAGAGCCCCAGCTCCACAACCCCACTTCCTCAACAATGTTACTGATATTGCTTCACGGAGAACGTCCTGCGATAACACTAGGTCCCCACAAACCCACTTCCTGGACAACGTCACTGCTAACGCCCCACGGAGAATGTCCTCGGATACCACAAAGTCCCCACAAACCACGTCCCGGGATAACACTACCAAGACCCCTCAGAAACTGTCCCCAAACAGTGTTGATGAAGACTCAGAAAATCCCCCCTCTGACAATAGCGATGCCCTAGCCACCCAGTCCACAGACGTTACTAAACCCTCACAGACCGGGGGCTTTGACGGCCCCAAGTCCCCACAGACCGACCGCTCGGAGCCTAGCGACGCTCTCGGTAATCCTCAGCCAATCAGAGAGGTGAACCCCAACACGACGTCACTTCCTTCTCCTGCTGCCTGCTGCTACTTCTATTCTAGCTGTCCCCCCACCCCCTTCCACACAGCGTGTTTTGTTAGTCCTGGTGGTGTGTGCTGGAGCTATGGTTTTCTTTTTTCTTTCAGTTATCGTCTTAAAATAGTGTTTAATTCTTCAAACAACTGCGTTTAATGTATGCGACACAAAATAGCCTAACTTTACCTTACAAGGATAACAATGTCGTTGTCTGTTTCTGATTCGGTGGCGCGACTCAAAATGATTAGTGAATAGACTTCTCAGCCAACCATTTTGTTTGACCTTCCGGCTAAGAGGAGCGAGGACAGTCAGAGAAAAGAAAGCCAGTCGCTCACAACCACCGCCTCTCTAAAACTGAACTAATGCACAGCTGTGTTGCTTCACTTTTGGCTCTAGTCTTTGCTTGACTATCTGATGCTACTCTACTAAAACGTTTTGAGGATGACGTGTCTGAGTCTTGAGAAGACTGAGCAAGAAAAATACTTAAGTATAGACTGAAGCGCTGCAAGCTGGATCTCTGTCATGATTTTGCGTTTATGACCAAATGGTTTGATTACGCAAAACACGGTACATTTTGTCTTGTCATTAGTCAGCTATAATTAATTTTGTGAAAAATGCACCTATTTTTCTTTCATATTTCTTTCATTCACAGTTGAGTTGCCATACCTGAATGTAACACAAATATTTAGATCAATGGGCTTGAGTTGCTATAGCCTTAAGCAGTAGGTGATGTTAAGTCGAAGCTGTCTGTGCTTCACACATTCTTGTGAATTACCAGTTGTATTGCTGTCTCTGCCGCAGTGTTGAAAAGCACACGGAGTAGTCGGGGTTCCTGCTCTTGTCTTCCACTCCCATACCTACTAAATAAGCGTGATGGTTTGTTATGCGGCTGTGCCTTGTACTCTTCAGGTAAGTGACTGGAGAGGTTGTCATGCATGTGGTCAGCTCAGGCCCACACTAACGTATGTGTGCTGCTGGGTCCTAGAGAGAGACTGTGTTCTCTGGGATGACTCCCCTAGAGGTCTAAGATGTCATTAACAGACTGTCCGAGGTGGGTTTGTGTGCATGTCAGCGGACTTTCCCTCCCTGTCGATAACAAGGCTTCGGCTTCAGTGTTGACTCTTCCTCGTTCTCCTTGTGTATTTTGTTGTCTCGTTAATGCCTCAACCTTGACCCCGCTGATCCTCACTGACCCTGTCTGTCTGTCTGTGTCCTGCATTCCCAGGCCGACGAGCGCTTCCGAAAGAACATTCAGGGCTCCCCCCAGACCGCCCCACCCACCAAGCAGCCCCCCGTGCCCCCCCGCTCCGAACCCTTCTCAAACGGCAGCTCCTCCTCCGAGTCTGTCCCGCCTGCCATGCACCGACCCATGGAACCACAGGTAAACCCCTCATCCCTCCATTCTCTCTCTCCATACAGTAGGTTATCTGACAGCAAGGCATTGACGCCACGAGTTGTCCATTCCAGCACCCACACAGATATGGAATGATGTATCTCTGTGGGTGAGCTAGTAGAGGTCCCAATACAATGACATACTCTGATGTACATTACATTACATTTAAGTCATTTGGCAGACGCTCTTATCCAGAGCGACTTACAAATTGGTGAATTCACCTTATGATATCCAGTGGAACAGCCACTTTACAATAGTGCATCTAAATCATTTAAGGGGGGGGTGAGAAGGATTACTTTATCCTATCCTAGGTATTCCTTAAAGAGGTGGGGTTTCAGGTGTCTCCGGAAGGTGGTGATTGACTCCGCTGTCCTGGCGTCGTGAGGGAGTTTGTTCCACCATTGGGGGGCCAGAGCAGCGAACAGTTTTGACTGGGCTGAGCGGGAACTGTACTTCCTCAGTGGTAGGGAGGCGAGCAGGCCAGAGGTGGATGAACGCAGTGCCCTTGTTTGGGTGTAGGGCCTGATCAGAGCCTGGAGGTACTGCGGTGCCGTTCCCCTCACAGCTCCGTAGGCAGAGTAGATCTACTCATTTGTGTCATAATGGGATTTCTGGAACCTTCCACTAATTGACCTGAGCAAAAGGTTGTCCCTTCAGTGGCGTGATAAACATTACCCAGGATGCCAGAGGAGGCTGCATGTGATTGGCTGCTCATCTCCCCTTCACTCATCTCCGTGCCCCTCTCACTGTGCCATTCAACTATCTGTTGTCCTGTTATTTGTCTTCACTGTAAATGTTTTTGTGCGTGAACCTGTTTAAAGGTTTCTGTTGTCGCTTTTGTATCTGTACGTCTCAGACTGCATGGCGTCTGTATGTGCAATGCATGTCTGTTATATGCATATGTTTTCAGCCATGTCCATCATCTCTGTGCCTTCACTCTGTGGTTTGACCTTCTCCCCCCTACCTCCCCCCTGTTCTCTCCCCTCTGTGTGTCTGTCTGGAAGGTCCAGTGGTCCCACCTGGCCGCTCTTAAGAGCAGCAGCGCCGCCCCGCCCCCCGTCGTGTCTCGCTCCCATTCCTTCAGTGAACCCGCGGTTCCTAGTTTTGCACACCTCCATCTGCGCTCCCAGGAGCCCCACAACCACCACCTTCACCCCTCTGCTGCCGCACCATCAGCTGCACGCACTGACCCCCAGCCCCCCGCCTCGGGCCCCAGCGACGAGGTGCCCCCCAGGGTAAGAAAGGACACCCCAGGGGACCTCCTTTTTCAGCCCCCATCTGTGGTCCCCTCTCAAGGGCAAGCTAGCCATGTCTACAGCCTCTCTGGGTGTCCCATTCAACACCAGTGGGATTGCACTGTGGGCTTTTGCCTTTGCCATCATAAGGCTATGTCCCACAGCATAGTGTAGAGCTACAATAAAGTAGATTAGACTAGTAGTCTGGTCCAGTAGCATAATCAGTGACTGATTGTAACTCCTGGTTGTAGCTGCAATTGTCCCAGTGTACTGTACTGTAGTCCCTATAGTAATTAGCTTTACTCAGTTCTGTGCTTCCACTGGCTACACACCATATGGTCCTGCATGGCTTCATGAGTTGTTCCTCGTCTAGTACTTCACCGTGTACATCCTGCATGCCCATCATATTCACTCTGTTCACTAATGTAACTGAGGTCCGACCGAAACCAATACATAGACCAGGGTTTCCTGAGTTTGGAAAACCCTGAACAGACTACTGCTTGGTGGGGATAATAGATCATAGCTATTGAATAATGATTTGGGTCCATTACCAATATCCATGTCTTTGTAGATTAATAAAATGATCCAGCGATCTATTTGTAGGGGTAGAAGAGGGATTGGGGCTATGCAGCGGTGCAAGGCCCTGCTGTGTGTTGGTGGTAGTTTATGCTCCTGTAGCCAGGTTTGTGAGGGTGTCTGTCTTGTCTACCACAGGTTCCAGTGAGGACAACATCCAGGTCCCCTGTGTTGTCACGCAGAGACTCTCCTCTCCAGGCCTCTGCCCCGCCTAGCAACCAGGCAGTACAGAGGAGCGCCGGCAGGTAGGCGGTCAGCTTTGTGTGGGGTTGGAAAGAGTGAATTGTTCGCGGGGTGGGTATGGGGAAGTGTGTTTTCAATCCCCTGTGTTGCTTGTCTTCCAGTAATGCAGAGCCACGTCTGCTGTGGGACCGAGTGGAGAAGCTGGTTCCCAGGCCCGGCAGTGGCAGTTCCTCTGGATCCTCCAGCTCCCAGGCCGGCTCTGGGGAGAGGTTCAGAGCACGCTGTGAGTGTACACACACACAGACACAGACACAGACGAATAGACACAGACACACACAGATGAATAGACACAGACACACACAGACGAATAGACACAGACACACACAGACGAACAGACACACACAGACGAATAGACACAGACACACACAGACGAATAGACACAGACACACACAGACGAATAGACACAGACACACACAGACGAATAGACACAGACACACACAGACGAATAGACACAGACACACACAGACGAATAGACACAGACACACACAGACGAATAGACACAGACACACACAGACGAATAGACACAGACACACACAGACGAATAGACACAGACACACACAGACGAATAGACACAGACACACACAGACGAATAGACACAGACACACACAGACGAATAGACACAGACACACACAGACGAATAGACACAGACACACACAGACGAATAGACACAGACACACACAGACGAATAGACACAGACACACACAGACGAATAGACACAGACACACACAGACGAATAGACACAGACACACACAGACGAATAGACACAGACACACACAGACGAATAGACACAGACACACACAGACGAATAGACACAGACACACACAGACGAATAGACACAGACACACACAGACGAATAGACACAGACACACACGCACGAATAGACACAGACACACACGCACGAATAGACACAGACACACACGCACGAATAGACACACACACACGCACGAATAGACACACACACACACACGAATAGACACACACACACAATAGACACACACACACACGAATACACACACACACACACGAATAGACACACACACACACACACACACACACACACACGAATAGACACACACACACACACGAATAGACAGACACACACAGACACACACACACGAATAGACACAGACACACGAATAGACACAGACACACACACACACACACGAATAGACACAGACACACACACACACACACGAATAGACACAGACACACACAGACGAATAGACACAGACACACACACACGAATAGACACAGACACACACACACGAATAGACACACACACACACACACACACACACACACACACACACACACACACACACACACGACACAGACACACACACACACACACACACGAATAGACACACACACACACACACACACACACACACGAATACACACACACACACACACGAATAGACACACACACACACACGAATAGACACACACACAC